>NW_027479352.1:0-145605 GCF_051014685.1 Ptiloglossa arizonensis
ACGTATAACGTATAACGTATAACGTAGAACGTATAACGTACAACGTATAACGTATAACGTATAACGTATAACGTATAACGTATGACGTATAACGTATAACGTATAACGTATAACGTATAACGTATACAGTATAACGTATAACGTATAACGTGTAACGTATAACGTATAACGTATAACGTATAACGTATAACGTATAACGTATAACGTATAACGTATAACGTCCAACGTATAACGTATAACGTATAACGTATAACGTATAACGTACAACGTTTAACGTATTCCGTATAACGAATAACGTATAACGTATATCGCATGACGTATAACATATAACGTATAACGTATAACGTATAACGTACAACGTATAACGTAAACGTATATCCTATAACGCATAACGTATAACGTATAACGTATAACGTATAACGTATAACGTATAACGTATAACGTATAACGTATAACGTATAACGTATAACGTATACAGTATAACGTATAACGTATAACGTGTAACGTATAACGTATAACGTATAACGTATACAGTATAACGTATAACGTATAACGTGTAACGTATAACGTATAACGTATAACGTATAACGTATAACGTATAACGTATAACGTATAACGTATAACGTATAACGTATAACGTACAACGTATAACGTATAACGTATATCCTATAACGCATAACGTATAACGTATAACGTATAACGTATAACGTATAACATATAACGTATAACGTATAACATATAACGTATAACGTATAACGTATAACGTATAACGTATAACGTATAACGTATAACGTATAACGTACAACGTTTAACGTATAACGTATAACGTATAACGTATAACGTATAACGTATAACGTACAACGTATAACGTATAACGTATAACGTATAACGTATAACGTATAACGTATAACGTATAACGTATGTCGTATAACGTATAACGTATAACGTATAACGTATAACGTATAACGTATAACGTATAATGTATAACGTATAACGTATAACGTATAACGTATAACGTATAACGTATAACGTATAACGTATAACGTATAACGTATAACGTATAACGTATAACGTATAACGTATAACGTATAACGTATAACGTATAACGTACAACGTATAACGTATAACGTATAACGTATAACGTATATCCTATAACGCATAACGTATAACGTATAACGTATAACGTATAACGTATAACGTATAACGTATAACGTATAACGTATAACGTATAACGTATGTCGTATAACGTATAAGGTATGACGTATAACGTATAACGTATAACGTATAACGTATAACGTATAACGTATAACGTATAACGTACAACGTTTAACGTATAACGTATAACGTATAACGTATAACGTATAACGTATAACGTATAACGTATAACGTACAACGTATATCGTATAACGTATAACGTATAACGTATAACGTACAACGCGTAACGTATAACGTATAACGTATAACGTATAACGTATAACGTATAACGTACAACGTATAACGTATAACGTATATCCTATAACACATAACGTATAACGTATAACGTATAACGTATAACGTATAACGTATAACGTATAACGTATAACGTATGTCGTATAACGTATAACGTATAACGTATAACGTATAACGTATAACGTATAACGTATAACGTATAATGTATAACGTATAACGTATAACGTATAACGTATAACGTATAACGTATAACGTATCACGTATAACGTATAACGTATAGCGTCTAACGTATAACGTATAACGTACAACGTATAACGTATAACGTATAACTTATAACGTATAATGTATAACGTATAACGTATAACGTATAACGTATAACGTATAACGTATGACGTATAACGTATAACGTATAACGCATAACGTATAACGTATAACGTATAACGTATAACGTATAACGTATAACGTATAACGTATAACGTATAACGTATAACGTATAACGTATAACGTATAACGTATAGCGTGTAACGTATAACGTATAACGTACAACGTATAACGTATAACGTATATCCTATAACGCATAACGTATAACGTATAACGTATAACGTATAACGTATAACGTATAACGTATAACGTATAACGTATAACGTATAACGTATAACGTATAACGTATAACGTATAACGTATAACGTATAACGTATAACGTATAACGTATAACGTATAACGTATAACGTATAGCGTGTAACGTATAACGTATAACGTACAACGTATAACGTATAACGTATATCCTATAACGCATAACGTATAACGTATAACGTATAACGTATAACGTATAACGTATAACGTATAACGTATAACGTATAACGTATAACGTATAACGTATAACGTATGACGTATAACGTATAACGTATAACGTATAACGTACTACGTATAACGTATAACGTAGAATGTATAACGTACAACGTATAACGTATAACGTACAACGTATAACGTATAACGTATATCTTATAACGCGTAACGTATAACGTATAACGTGTAACGTATAACGTATAACGTATAACGTATAACGTATAACGTGTAATGTATAACGTATAAAGTATAACGTATAACGTATAACGTATAACGTATAACGTATAACGTATAACGTATAACGTACAACGTTCAACGTATAACGTATAATGTATAACGTATAACGTATAACGTATAACGTATAAGGTATAACGTATAAGGTATAACGTATTACGTATAACGTAAAACGTTTAACGTATAACGTATAACGTATAACGTATAACGTAGAACGTATAACGTACAACGTACAACGTATAACGTACAACGTATAACGTATAACGTATATCCTATAACGCGTAACGTATAACGTATAACGTGTAACGTATAACGTATAACGTATAACGTATAACGTATAACGAATAACGTATAACGTATAACGTGTAACGTACAACGTTTAACGTATAACGTATAACGTAGAACGTATAACGTATAACGTATAACGTATAACGTATAACGTATAACGTATACAGTATAACGTATAACGTATAACGTGTAACGTATAACGTATAACGTATAACGTATAACGTATAACGTATAACGTATAACGTATAACGTATAACGTATAACGTATAACGTATAACGTATGGCGTATAACGTATAACGTATAACGTATAACGTATACAGTATAACGTATAACGTATAACGTATACAGTTTAACGTATGACGTATAACGTATAACGTACAACGTTTAACGTATAACGTATAAAGTATAACGTATAACGTATAACGTATAACGTATATCGTACAACGTTCAACGTATAACGTATAATGTATAACGTATAACGTATAAGGTATAACGTATAAGGTATAACGTATTACGTATAACGTAAAACGTTTAACGTATAACGTATAACGTAGAACGTATAACGTATAACGTATAACGTATAACGTATGACGTATAACGTATAACGTATAACGTATAACGTATAACGTATACAGTATAACGTATAACGTATAACGTGTAGCGTATAACGTATAACGTATAACGTATAACGTATAACGTATAACGTATAACGTATAACGTATAACGTATAACGAATAACGTATAACGTATAACGTATAACGTATAACGTTTAACGTATAACGTATAACGTATAACGTATAACGTACAACGTATAACGTATAACGTATATCCTATAACGCATAACGTATAACGTATAACGTATAACGTATAACGTACAACGTTTAACGTATACCGTATAACGAATAACGTATAACGTATATCGCATGACGTATAACATATAACGTATAACGTATAACGTATAACGTACAACGTATAACGTATAACGTATATTCTATAACGCATAACGTGTAACGCATAACGTATAACGTATAACGTATAACGTATAACGTATAACTTATAACGTATAACGTATAACGTATAACGTATAACGTGTAATGTATAACGTATAAAGTATAACGTATAACGTATAACGTATAACGTATAACGTATAACGTATAACGTATAACGTATAACGTATAACGTATAACGTATAGCGTATAACGTATAACGTATAACGTATAACGTACAACGTCTAACGTATAACGTATAACGTATAACGTATAACGTACAACGTATAACGTATAACGTATAACGTATAACGTATAACGTATAACGTATAACGTACAACGTTTAACGTATAACGTATAACGTAAAACGTATAACGTATAACGTATAACGTATAAGGTATAACGTATAACGTATAACGTACAACGTTTAACGTATAACGTATAACGTAGAACGTATAACGTATAACGTATAACGTATAACGTATAACGTATAACGTATAACGTATAACGTATAACGTATACAGTATAACGTATAACGTATAACGTGTAACGTATAACGTATAACGTATAACGTATAACGTACAACGTTTAACGTATAACGTATAACGTAGAACGTATAACGTATAACGTGTAACGTATAACGTAGAACGTATAACGTATAACGTATAACGTATAACGTATAACGTATAACGATTAACGTATATCGTACAACGTTCAACGTATAACGTATAATGTATAACGTATAACGTATAACGTATAACGTATAACGTATAACGTATAAGGTATAACGTATAACGTATAACGTACAACGTTTAACGTATAACGTATAACGTAGAACGTATAACGTATGACGTATAACGTTTAACGTACAACGTTTAACGTATAACGTATAACGTATAACGTATAACGTATAACGTATAACGATTAACGTATATCGTACAACGTTCAACGTATAACGTATAATGTATAACGTATAACGTATAACGTATAACGTATAACGTATAAGGTATAACGTATAACGTATAACGTACAACGTTTAACGTATAACGTATAACGTAGAACGTATAACGTATAACGTATAACGTATAACGTATGACGTATAACGTATAACGTATAACGTATAACGTATAACGTATAACGTATAACGTATAACGTATAACGTATACAGTATAACGTATAACGTATAACGTGTAACGTATAACGTATAACGTATAACTTATAACGTACAACGTTTAACGTATAACGTATAACGTAGAACGTATAACGTATAACGTGTAACGTATAACGTATAACGTATAACGTATAACGTATACAGTATAACGTATAACGTATAACGTATAACGTATAACGTATACAGTATAACGTATAACGTATAACGTGTAACGTATTACGTATAACGTATAACGTATAACGTATAACGTATAACGTATAACGTATAACGTATAACGCATAACGTAGAACGTATAACGTACAACGTATAACGTATAACGTACAACGTATAACGTATAACGTATATCCTATAACGCGTAACGTATAACGTATAACGTGTAACGTATAACGTATAACGTATAACGTATAACGTATAACGAATAACGTATAACGTATAACGTATAACGTACAACGTTTAACGTATAACGTATAACGTAGAACGTATAACGTATAACGTATAACGTATAACGTATAACGTATAACGTACAACGTATAACGTATAACGTATAACGTATAACGTATATCGTATAAGGTATAACGTATAACGTATAACGTATAACGTATAACGTATAACGTATAACCTATAACGTACAACGTATAACGTATAACGTATATCCTATAACGCATAACGTATAACGTATAACGTATAACGTATAACGTATAACGTATAACGTATAACGTATAACGTATAACGTATAACGTATAACGTATAACGTATAACGTATAACGTATAACGTATGACGTATAACGTATAACGTACAACGTTTAACGTATAATGTATAACGTAGAACGTATAACGTACAACGTATAACGTATAACGTATAACGTACAACGTACAACGTATAACGTATAACGTATATCCTATAACGCATAACGTATAACGTATAACGTATAACGTATAACGTATAACGTATAACGTATAACGTATAACGTATACAGTTTAACGTATGACGTATAACGTATAACGTATAACGTATAACGTATAACGTATACAGTTTAACGTATGACGTATAACGTATAACGTATAACGTATAACGTATAACGTATAACGTATATCGTACAACGGTCAACGTATAACGTATAATGTATAACGTATAACGTATAACGTATAACGTATAAGGTATAACGTATTACGTATAACGTACAACGTTTAACGTATAACGTATAACGTAGAACGTATAACGTATAACGTATAACGTACAACGTATGACGTATAACGTATAACGTATAACGTATAACGTATAACGTATACAGTATAACGTATAACGTATAACGTGTAACGTATAACGTATAACGTATAACGTATAACGTATAACGTATAACGTATAACGTATAACGTATAACGTATAACGTATAACGTATAACGTATAACGAATAACGTATAACGTATAACGTATAACGTACAACGTTTAACGTATAACGTTTAACGTATAACGTATAACGTATAACGTATAACGTATAACGTATAACGATTAACGTATATCGTACAACGTTCAACGTATAACGTATAATGTATAACGTATAACGTATAACGTATAACGTATAACGTATAAGGTATAACGTATAACGTATAACGTACAACGTTTAACGTATAACGTATAACGTAGAACGTATAACGTATAACGTATAACGTATAACGTATGACGTATAACGTATAACGTATAACGTATAACGTATAACGTATAACGTATAACGTATAACGTATAACGTATACAGTATAACGTATAACGTATAACGTGTAACGTATAACGTATAACGTATAACTTATAACGTACAACGTTTAACGTATAACGTATAACGTAGAACGTATAACGTATAACGTGTAACGTATAACGTATAACGTATAACGTATAACGTATACAGTATAACGTATAACGTATAACGTATAACGTATAACGTATACAGTATAACGTATAACGTATAACGTGTAACGTATTACGTATAACGTATAACGTATAACGTATAACGTATAACGTATAACGTATAACGTATAACGCATAACGTAGAACGTATAACGTACAACGTATAACGTATAACGTACAACGTATAACGTATAACGTATATCCTATAACGCGTAACGTATAACGTATAACGTGTAACGTATAACGTATAACGTATAACGTATAACGTATAACGAATAACGTATAACGTATAACGTATAACGTACAACGTTTAACGTATAACGTATAACGTAGAACGTATAACGTATAACGTATAACGTATAACGTATAACGTATAACGTACAACGTATAACGTATAACGTATAACGTATAACGTATATCGTATAAGGTATAACGTATAACGTATAACGTATAACGTATAACGTATAACGTATAACCTATAACGTACAACGTATAACGTATAACGTATATCCTATAACGCATAACGTATAACGTATAACGTATAACGTATAACGTATAACGTATAACGTATAACGTATAACGTATAACGTATAACGTATAACGTATAACGTATAACGTATAACGTATAACGTATAACGTATGACGTATAACGTATAACGTACAACGTTTAACGTATAATGTATAACGTAGAACGTATAACGTACAACGTATAACGTATAACGTATAACGTACAACGTACAACGTATAACGTATAACGTATATCCTATAACGCATAACGTATAACGTATAACGTATAACGTATAACGTATAACGTATAACGTATAACGTATAACGTATACAGTTTAACGTATGACGTATAACGTATAACGTATAACGTATAACGTATAACGTATAACGTATATCGTACAACGGTCAACGTATAACGTATAATGTATAACGTATAACGTATAACGTATAACGTATAAGGTATAACGTATTACGTATAACGTACAACGTTTAACGTATAACGTATAACGTAGAACGTATAACGTATAACGTATAACGTACAACGTATGACGTATAACGTATAACGTATAACGTATAACGTATAACGTATACAGTATAACGTATAACGTATAACGTGTAACGTATAACGTATAACGTATAACGTATAACGTATAACGTATAACGTATAACGTATAACGTATAACGTATAACGTATAACGTATAACGTATAACGAATAACGTATAACGTATAACGTATAACGTACAACGTTTAACGTATAACGTATAACGTAGAACGTATAACGTATAACGTATAACGTATAACGTATAACGTATAACGTATATCGTACAACGTTCAACGTATAACGTATAATGTACAACGTATAACGTATAACGTATAACGTATAAGGTATAACGTATAACGTATAACGTATAACGTATAACGTATAACGTATAACCTATAACGTACAACGTATAACGTATAACGTACATCGTTTAACGTATAACGTATAACGTATAACGTATAACGTACAACGTATAACGTATAACGTATATCCTATAACGCATAACGTATAACGTATAACGTATAACGTATAACGTACAACGTTTAACGTATACCGTATAACGAATAACGTATAACGTATATCGCATGACGTATAACGTATAACGTATAACGTATAACGTATAACGTATAACGTATAACGTATGACGTATAACGTATAACGTACAACGTGTAACGTATAATGTATAACGTAGAACGTATAACGTACAACGTATAACGTATAACGTATAACGTACAACGTACAACGTATAACGTATAACGTATATCCTATAACGCATAACGTATAACGTATAACGTATAACGTACAACGTACAACGTATAACGTATAACGTATATCCTATAACGCATAACGTATAACGTATAACGTATAACGTATAACGTATAACGTATAACGTATAACGTATAACGTATGTCGTATAACGTATTACGTATAACGTATAACGTATAACGTATAACGTATAACGTATAACGTATAACGTATAACGTATAACGTATAACGTATAACGTATAACGTATAACGTATAACGTATAACGTATAACGTATAACGTATAACGTAGAACGTATAACGTACAACGTATAACGTATAACGTACAACGTATAACGTATAACGTATATCCTATAACGCGTAACGTATAACGTATAACGTGTAACGTATAACGTATAACGTATAACGTATAACGTATAACGAATAACGTATAACGTATAACGTATAACGTACAACGTTTAACGTATAACGTATAACGTAGAACGTATAACGTATAACGTATAACGTATAACTAATAACGTATAACGTATACAGTATAACGTATAACGTTTAACGTATAACGTATAACGTACAACGTATAACGTATAACGTATAACGTACAACGTACAACGTATAACGTATAACGTATATCCTATAACGCATAACGTATAACGTATAACGTATAACGTATAACGTATAACGTATAACGTATAACGTATAACGTATAACGTATAACGTATAACGTATAACGTATAACGTATAACGTATGACGTATAACGTATAACGTACAACGTGTAACGTATAATGTATAACGTAGAACGTATAACGTACAACGTATAACGTATAACGTATAACGTACAACGTACAACGTATAACGTATAACGTATATCCTATAACGCATAACGTATAACGTATAACGTATAACGTATAACGTATAACGTATAACGTATACAGTATAACGTATAACGTATAACGTGTAACGTATTACGTATAACGTATAACGTATAACGTATAACGTATAACGTATAACGTATAACGTATAACGTAGAACGTATAACGTACAACGTATAACGTATAACGTACAACGTATAACGTATAACGTATAACGTATGACGTATAACGTATAACGTATAACGTATAACGTATAACGTATACAGTATAACGTATAACGTATAACGTGTAACGTATAACGTATAACGTATAACGTATAACGTATAACGTATAACGTATAACGTATAACGTATAACGTATAACGGATAACGTATAACGTATAACGAATAACGTATAACGTATAACGTATAACGTACATCGTTTAACGTATAACGTATAACGTATAACGTATAACGTACAACGTATAACGTATAACGTATATCCTATAACGCATAACGTATAACGTATAACGTATAACGTATAACGTATGACGTATAACGTATAACGTATAACGTATAACGTATAACGTATAACGTATAACGTATAACGTATAACGTATAACGTATAACGTATACAGTATAACGTATAACGTATAACGTGTAACGTATAACGTATAACGTATAACGTATAACGTACAACGTTTAACGTATAACGTATAACGTAGAACGTATAACGTATAACGTGTAACGTATAACGTATAACGTATAACGTATAACGTATACAGTATAACGTATAACGTATAACGTATAACGTATAACGTATACAGTATAACGTATAACGTATAACGTGTAACGTATTACGTATAACGTATAACGTATAACGTATAACGTATAACGTATAACGTATAACGTATAACGTAGAACGTATAACGTACAACGTATAACGTATAACGTAAAACGTATAACGTATAACGTATAACGTATAACGTATATCCTATAACGCATAACGTATAACGCATAACGTATAACGTATAACGTATAACGTATAACGTATAACGTATAACGTATAACGTATAACGTATAACGTATAACGTATAACGTACAACGTATAACGTATAACGTATAACGTATAACGTATAACGTATAACGTATAACGTACAACGTTTAACGTATAACGTATAACGTAGAACGTATAACGTATAACGTATAACGTATAACGTATAACGTATAACGTATACAGTATAACGTATAACGTATAACGTGTAACGTATAACGTATAACGTATAACGTATAACGTATAACGTATAACGTATAACGTATAACGTATAACGTATAACGGATAACGTATAACGTATAACGAATAACGTATAACGTATAACGTATAACGTACATCGTTTAACGTATAACGTATAACGTATAACGTATAACGTACAACGTATAACGTATAACGTATATCCTATAACGCATAACGTATAACGTATAACGTATAACGTATAACGTACAACGTTTAACGTATACCGTATAACGAATAACGTATAACGTATATCGCATGACGTATAACATATAACGTATAACGTATAACGTATAACGTATAACGTACAACGTATAACGTATAACGTATATCCTATAACGCATAACGTATAACGCATAACGTATAACGTATAACGTATAACGTATAACGTATAACGTATAACGTATATCGTATAACGTATAACGTATAACGTGTAATGTATAACGTATAAAGTATAACGTATAACGTATAACGTATAACGTATAACGTATAACGTATAACGTATAACGTATAACGTATAACGTATAACGTATAGCGTATAACGTATAACGTATAACGTATAACGTACAACGTCTAACGTATAACGTATAACGTATAACGTATAACGTACAACGTATAACGTATAACGTATAACGTATAACGTATAACGTATAACGTATAACGTACAACGTATAACGTATAACGTATAACGTATAACGTATAACGTATAACGTATAACGTATAACGTATACAGTATAACGTATAACGTATAACGTGTAACGTATAACGTATAACGTATAACGTATAACGTACAACGTTTAACGTATAACGTATAACGTAGAACGTATAACGTATAACGTGTAACGTATAACGTATAACGTATAACGTATAACGTATACAGTATAACGTATAACGTATAACGTATAACGTATAACGTATACAGTATAACGTATAACGTATAACGTGTAACGTATTACGTATAACGTATAACGTATAACGTATAACGTATAACGTATAACGTATAACGTATAACGTATAACGCATAACGTAGAACGTATAACGTACAACGTATAACGTATAACGTACAACGTATAACGTATAACGTATATCCTATAACGCGTAACGTATAACGTATAACGTGTAACGTATAACGTATAACGTATAACGTATAACGTATAACGAATAACGTATAACGTATAACGTATAACGTACAACGTTTAACGTATAACGTATAACGTAGAACGTATAACGTATAACGTATAACGTATAACGTATAACGTATAACGTATACAGTATAACGTATAACGTATAACGTGTAACGTATAACGTATAACGTATAACGTATAACGTATAACGTATAACGTATAACGTATAACGTATAACGTATAACGTATAACGTATAACGTATAACGTATGGCGTATAACGTATAACGTATAACGTATAACGTATACAGTATAACGTATAACGTATAACGTATAACGTATAACGTATAACGTATACAGTTTAACGTATGACGTATAACGTATAACGTACAACGTTTAACGTATAACGTATAACGTAGAACGTATAACGTATAACGTATAACGTACAACGTATGACGTATAACGTATAACGTATAACGTATAACGTATAACGTATACAGTATAACGTATAACGTATAACGTGTAACGTATAACGTATAACGTATAACGTATAACGTATAACGTATAACGTATAACGTATAACGTATAACGTATAACGTATAACGTATAACGTATAACGTATAACGTATAACGAATAACGTATAACGTATAACGTATAACGTACAACGTTTAACGTATAACGTATAACGTAGAACGTATAACGTATAACGTATAACGTATAACGTATGACGTATAACGTATAACGTACAACGTTTAACGTATAACGTATAACGTATAACGTATAACGTATAACGTATATCGTACAACGTTCAACGTATAACGTATAATGTACAACGTATAACGTATAACGTATATCGTATAAGGTATAACGTATAACGTATAACGTATAACGTATAACGTATAACGTATAACCTATAACGTACAACGTATAACGTATAACGTATATCCTATAACGCATAACGTATAACGTATAACGTATAACGTATAACGTATAACGTATAACGTATAACGTATAACGTATAACGTATAACGTATAACGTATAACGTATAACGTATAACGTATAACGTATGACGTATAACGTATAACGTACAACGTTTAACGTATAATGTATAACGTAGAACGTATAACGTACAACGTATAACGTATAACGTATAACGTACAACGTACAACGTATAACGTATAACGTATATCCTATAACGCATAACGTATAACGTATAACGTATAACGTATAACGTATAACGTATAACGTATAACGTATAACGTATACAGTTTAACGTATGACGTATAACGTATAACGTACAACGTTTAACGTATAACGTATAACGTATAACGTATAACGTATAACGTATATCGTACAACGGTCAACGTATAACGTATAACGTATAACGTATAACGGATAACGTATAACGTATAACGAATAACGTATAACGTATAACGTATAACGTACATCGTTTAACGTATAACGTATAACGTATAACGTATAACGTACAACGTATAACGTATAACGTATATCCTATAACGCATAACGTATAACGTATAACGTATAACGTATAACGTACAACGTTTAACGTATACCGTATAACGAATAACGTATAACGTATATCGCATGACGTATAACATATAACGTATAACGTATAACGTATAACGTATAACGTACAACGTATAACGTATAACGTATATCCTATAACGCATAACGTATAACGCATAACGTATAACGTATAACGTATAACGTATAACGTATAACGTATAACGTATAACGTATAACGTATAACGTATAACGTGTAATGTATAACGTATAAAGTATAACGTATAACGTATAACGTATAACGTATAACGTATAACGTATAACGTATAACGTATAACGTATAACGTATAACGTATAGCGTATAACGTATAACGTATAACGTATAACGTACAACGTCTAACGTATAACGTATAACGTATAACGTATAACGTACAACGTATAACGTATAACGTATAACGTATAACGTATAACGTATAACGTATAACGTACAACGTTTAACGTATAACGTATAACGTAGAACGTATAACGTATAACGTATAACGTATAACGTATAACGTATAACGTATAACGTATAACGTATAACGTATAACGTATAACGTATAACGTATAACGTATAACGTATGACGTATAACGTATAACGTACAACGTGTAACGTATAATGTATAACGTAGAACGTATAACGTACAACGTATAACGTATAACGTATAACGTACAACGTACAACGTATAACGTATAACGTATATCCTATAACGCATAACGTATAACGTATAACGTATAACGTATAACGTATAACGTATAACGTATAACGTATAACGTATGTCGTATAACGTATTACGTATAACGTATAACGTATAACGTATAACGTATAACGTATAACGTATAACGTATAACGTATAACGTATAACGTATAACGTATAACGTATAACGTATAACGTATAACGTATAACGTATAACGTATAACGTATAACGTAGAACGTATAACGTACAACGTATAACGTATAACGTACAACGTATAACGTATAACGTATATCCTATAACGCGTAACGTATAACGTATAACGTGTAACGTATAACGTATAACGTATAACGTATAACGTATAACGAATAACGTATAACGTATAACGTATAACGTACAACGTTTAACGTATAACGTATAACGTAGAACGTATAACGTATAACGTATAACGTATAACTAATAACCTATAACGTATACAGTATAACGTATAACGTATAACGTGTAACGTATAACGTATAACGTATAACGTATAACGTATAACGTATAACGTATAACGTATAACGTATAACGTATAACGTATAACGTATAACGTATAACGTATGGCGTATAACGTATAACGTATAACGTATAACGTATACAGTATAACGTATAACGTATAACGTATAACGTATAACGTATATAGTTTAACGTATGACGTATAACGTATAACGTACAACGTTTAACGTATAACGTATAACGTATAACGTATAACGTATAACGTATATCGTACAACGTTCAACGTATAACGTATAACATATGGCGTATAACGTATAACGTATAACGTATAACGTATACAGTATAACGTATAACGTATAACGTATAACGTATAACGTATACAGTTTAACGTATGACGTATAACGTATAACGTACAACGTTTAACGTATAACGTATAACGTATAACGTATAACGTATGACGTATAACGTATAACGTACAACGTTTAACGTATAACGTATAACGTATAACGTATAACGTATAACGTATATCGTACAACGTTCAACGTATAACGTATAATGTACAACGTATAACGTATAACGTATAACGTATAAGGAATAACGTATAACGTATAACGTATAACGTATAACGTATAACGTATAACGTATAACGTATAACGTATAACGTATAACGTATAACCTATAACGTACAACGTATAACGTATAACGTATATCCTATAACGCATAACGTATAACGTATAACGTATAACGTATAACGTATAACGTATAACGTATAACGTATAACGTATAACGTATAACGTATAACGTATAACGTATAACGTATAACGTATAACGTATGACGTATAACGTATAACGTACAACGTTTAACGTATAATGTATAACGTAGAACGTATAACGTACAACGTATAACGTATAACGTATAACGTACAACGTACAACGTATAACGTATAACGTATATCCTATAACGCATAACGTATAACGTATAACGTATAACGTATAACGTATAACGTATAACGTATAACGTATAACGTATACAGTTTAACGTATGACGTATAACGTATAACGTATAACGTATAACGTATAACGTATAACGTATATCGTACAACGGTCAACGTATAACGTATAATGTATAACGTATAACGTATAACGTATAACGTATAAGGTATAACGTATTACGTATAACGTACAACGTTTAACGTATAACGTATAACGTAGAACGTATAACGTATAACGTATAACGTACAACGTATGACGTATAACGTATAACGTATAACGTATAACGTATAACGTATACAGTATAACGTATAACGTATAACGTGTAACGTATAACGTATAACGTATAACGTATAACGTATAACGTATAACGTATAACGTATAACGTATAACGTATAACGTATAACGTATAACGTATAACGAATAACGTATAACGTATAACGTATAACGTACAACGTTTAACGTATAACGTATAACGTAGAACGTATAACGTATAACGTATAACGTATAACGTATAACGTATAACGTATATCGTACAACGTTCAACGTATAACGTATAATGTACAACGTATAACGTATAACGTATAACGTATAAGGTATAACGTATAACGTATAACGTATAACGTATAACGTATAACGTATAACCTATAACGTACAACGTATAACGTATAACGTACATCGTTTAACGTATAACGTATAACGTATAACGTATAACGTACAACGTATAACGTATAACGTATATCCTATAACGCATAACGTATAACGTATAACGTATAACGTATAACGTACAACGTTTAACGTATACCGTATAACGAATAACGTATAACGTATATCGCATGACGTATAACGTATAACGTATAACGTATAACGTATAACGTATAACGTATAACGTATGACGTATAACGTATAACGTACAACGTGTAACGTATAATGTATAACGTAGAACGTATAACGTACAACGTATAACGTATAACGTATAACGTACAACGTACAACGTATAACGTATAACGTATATCCTATAACGCATAACGTATAACGTATAACGTATAACGTACAACGTACAACGTATAACGTATAACGTATATCCTATAACGCATAACGTATAACGTATAACGTATAACGTATAACGTATAACGTATAACGTATAACGTATAACGTATGTCGTATAACGTATTACGTATAACGTATAACGTATAACGTATAACGTATAACGTATAACGTATAACGTATAACGTATAACGTATAACGTATAACGTATAACGTATAACGTATAACGTATAACGTATAACGTATAACGTATAACGTAGAACGTATAACGTACAACGTATAACGTATAACGTACAACGTATAACGTATAACGTATATCCTATAACGCGTAACGTATAACGTATAACGTGTAACGTATAACGTATAACGTATAACGTATAACGTATAACGAATAACGTATAACGTATAACGTATAACGTACAACGTTTAACGTATAACGTATAACGTAGAACGTATAACGTATAACGTATAACGTATAACTAATAACGTATAACGTATACAGTATAACGTATAACGTTTAACGTATAACGTATAACGTACAACGTATAACGTATAACGTATAACGTACAACGTACAACGTATAACGTATAACGTATATCCTATAACGCATAACGTATAACGTATAACGTATAACGTATAACGTATAACGTATAACGTATAACGTATAACGTATAACGTATAACGTATAACGTATAACGTATAACGTATAACGTATGACGTATAACGTATAACGTACAACGTGTAACGTATAATGTATAACGTAGAACGTATAACGTACAACGTATAACGTATAACGTATAACGTACAACGTACAACGTATAACGTATAACGTATATCCTATAACGCATAACGTATAACGTATAACGTATAACGTATAACGTATAACGTATAACGTATACAGTATAACGTATAACGTATAACGTGTAACGTATTACGTATAACGTATAACGTATAACGTATAACGTATAACGTATAACGTATAACGTATAACGTAGAACGTATAACGTACAACGTATAACGTATAACGTACAACGTATAACGTATAACGTATAACGTATGACGTATAACGTATAACGTATAACGTATAACGTATAACGTATACAGTATAACGTATAACGTATAACGTGTAACGTATAACGTATAACGTATAACGTATAACGTATAACGTATAACGTATAACGTATAACGTATAACGTATAACGGATAACGTATAACGTATAACGAATAACGTATAACGTATAACGTATAACGTACATCGTTTAACGTATAACGTATAACGTATAACGTATAACGTACAACGTATAACGTATAACGTATATCCTATAACGCATAACGTATAACGTATAACGTATAACGTATAACGTATGACGTATAACGTATAACGTATAACGTATAACGTATAACGTATAACGTATAACGTATAACGTATAACGTATAACGTATAACGTATACAGTATAACGTATAACGTATAACGTGTAACGTATAACGTATAACGTATAACGTATAACGTACAACGTTTAACGTATAACGTATAACGTAGAACGTATAACGTATAACGTGTAACGTATAACGTATAACGTATAACGTATAACGTATACAGTATAACGTATAACGTATAACGTATAACGTATAACGTATACAGTATAACGTATAACGTATAACGTGTAACGTATTACGTATAACGTATAACGTATAACGTATAACGTATAACGTATAACGTATAACGTATAACGTAGAACGTATAACGTACAACGTATAACGTATAACGTAAAACGTATAACGTATAACGTATAACGTATAACGTATATCCTATAACGCATAACGTATAACGCATAACGTATAACGTATAACGTATAACGTATAACGTATAACGTATAACGTATAACGTATAACGTATAACGTATAACGTATAACGTACAACGTATAACGTATAACGTATAACGTATAACGTATAACGTATAACGTATAACGTACAACGTTTAACGTATAACGTATAACGTAGAACGTATAACGTATAACGTATAACGTATAACGTATAACGTATAACGTATACAGTATAACGTATAACGTATAACGTGTAACGTATAACGTATAACGTATAACGTATAACGTATAACGTATAACGTATAACGTATAACGTATAACGTATAACGGATAACGTATAACGTATAACGAATAACGTATAACGTATAACGTATAACGTACATCGTTTAACGTATAACGTATAACGTATAACGTATAACGTACAACGTATAACGTATAACGTATATCCTATAACGCATAACGTATAACGTATAACGTATAACGTATAACGTACAACGTTTAACGTATACCGTATAACGAATAACGTATAACGTATATCGCATGACGTATAACATATAACGTATAACGTATAACGTATAACGTATAACGTACAACGTATAACGTATAACGTATATCCTATAACGCATAACGTATAACGCATAACGTATAACGTATAACGTATAACGTATAACGTATAACGTATAACGTATATCGTATAACGTATAACGTATAACGTGTAATGTATAACGTATAAAGTATAACGTATAACGTATAACGTATAACGTATAACGTATAACGTATAACGTATAACGTATAACGTATAACGTATAACGTATAGCGTATAACGTATAACGTATAACGTATAACGTACAACGTCTAACGTATAACGTATAACGTATAACGTATAACGTACAACGTATAACGTATAACGTATAACGTATAACGTATAACGTATAACGTATAACGTATAACGTACAACGTATAACGTATAACGTATAACGTATAACGTATAACGTATAACGTATAACGTATAACGTATACAGTATAACGTATAACGTATAACGTGTAACGTATAACGTATAACGTATAACGTATAACGTACAACGTTTAACGTATAACGTATAACGTAGAACGTATAACGTATAACGTGTAACGTATAACGTATAACGTATAACGTATAACGTATACAGTATAACGTATAACGTATAACGTATAACGTATAACGTATACAGTATAACGTATAACGTATAACGTGTAACGTATTACGTATAACGTATAACGTATAACGTATAACGTATAACGTATAACGTATAACGTATAACGTATAACGCATAACGTAGAACGTATAACGTACAACGTATAACGTATAACGTACAACGTATAACGTATAACGTATATCCTATAACGCGTAACGTATAACGTATAACGTGTAACGTATAACGTATAACGTATAACGTATAACGTATAACGAATAACGTATAACGTATAACGTATAACGTACAACGTTTAACGTATAACGTATAACGTAGAACGTATAACGTATAACGTATAACGTATAACGTATAACGTATAACGTATACAGTATAACGTATAACGTATAACGTGTAACGTATAACGTATAACGTATAACGTATAACGTATAACGTATAACGTATAACGTATAACGTATAACGTATAACGTATAACGTATAACGTATAACGTATGGCGTATAACGTATAACGTATAACGTATAACGTATACAGTATAACGTATAACGTATAACGTATAACGTATAACGTATAACGTATACAGTTTAACGTATGACGTATAACGTATAACGTACAACGTTTAACGTATAACGTATAACGTAGAACGTATAACGTATAACGTATAACGTACAACGTATGACGTATAACGTATAACGTATAACGTATAACGTATAACGTATACAGTATAACGTATAACGTATAACGTGTAACGTATAACGTATAACGTATAACGTATAACGTATAACGTATAACGTATAACGTATAACGTATAACGTATAACGTATAACGTATAACGTATAACGTATAACGTATAACGAATAACGTATAACGTATAACGTATAACGTACAACGTTTAACGTATAACGTATAACGTAGAACGTATAACGTATAACGTATAACGTATAACGTATGACGTATAACGTATAACGTACAACGTTTAACGTATAACGTATAACGTATAACGTATAACGTATAACGTATATCGTACAACGTTCAACGTATAACGTATAATGTACAACGTATAACGTATAACGTATATCGTATAAGGTATAACGTATAACGTATAACGTATAACGTATAACGTATAACGTATAACCTATAACGTACAACGTATAACGTATAACGTATATCCTATAACGCATAACGTATAACGTATAACGTATAACGTATAACGTATAACGTATAACGTATAACGTATAACGTATAACGTATAACGTATAACGTATAACGTATAACGTATAACGTATAACGTATGACGTATAACGTATAACGTACAACGTTTAAAGTATAATGTATAACGTAGAACGTATAACGTACAACGTATAACGTATAACGTATAACGTACAACGTACAACGTATAACGTATAACGTATATCCTATAACGCATAACGTATAACGTATAACGTATAACGTATAACGTATAACGTATAACGTATAACGTATAACGTATACAGTTTAACGTATGACGTATAACGTATAACGTACAACGTTTAACGTATAACGTATAACGTATAACGTATAACGTATAACGTATATCGTACAACGGTCAACGTATAACGTATAACGTATAACGTATAACGGATAACGTATAACGTATAACGAATAACGTATAACGTATAACGTATAACGTACATCGTTTAACGTATAACGTATAACGTATAACGTATAACGTACAACGTATAACGTATAACGTATATCCTATAACGCATAACGTATAACGTATAACGTATAACGTATAACGTATAACGTACAACGTTTAACGTATACCGTATAACGAATAACGTATAACGTATATCGCATGACGTATAACATATAACGTATAACGTATAACGTATAACGTATAACGTACAACGTATAACGTATAACGTATATCCTATAACGCATAACGTATAACGCATAACGTATAACGTATAACGTATAACGTATAACGTATAACGTATAACGTATAACGTATAACGTATAACGTATAACGTGTAATGTATAACGTATAAAGTATAACGTATAACGTATAACGTATAACGTATAACGTATAACGTATAACGTATAACGTATAACGTATAACGTATAACGTATAGCGTATAACGTATAACGTACAACGTCTAACGTATAACGTATAACGTATAACGTATAACGTACAACGTATAACGTATAACGTATAACGTATAACGTATAACGTATAACGTATAACGTACAACGTTTAACGTATAACGTATAACGTAGAACGTATAACGTATAACGTATAACGTATAACGTATAACGTATAACGTATAACGTATAACGTATAACGTATAACGTATAACGTATAACGTATAACGTATAACGTATGACGTATAACGTATAACGTACAACGTGTAACGTATAATGTATAACGTAGAACGTATAACGTACAACGTATAACGTATAACGTATAACGTACAACGTACAACGTATAACGTATAACGTATATCCTATAACGCATAACGTATAACGTATAACGTATAACGTATAACGTATAACGTATAACGTATAACGTATAACGTATGTCGTATAACGTATTACGTATAACGTATAACGTATAACGTATAACGTATAACGTATAACGTATAACGTATAACGTATAACGTATAACGTATAACGTATAACGTATAACGTATAACGTATAACGTATAACGTATAACGTATAACGTATAACGTAGAACGTATAACGTACAACGTATAACGTATAACGTACAACGTATAACGTATAACGTATATCCTATAACGCGTAACGTATAACGTATAACGTGTAACGTATAACGTATAACGTATAACGTATAACGTATAACGAATAACGTATAACGTATAACGTATAACGTACAACGTTTAACGTATAACGTATAACGTAGAACGTATAACGTATAACGTATAACGTATAACTAATAACCTATAACGTATACAGTATAACGTATAACGTATAACGTGTAACGTATAACGTATAACGTATAACGTATAACGTATAACGTATAACGTATAACGTATAACGTATAACGTATAACGTATAACGTATAACGTATAACGTATGGCGTATAACGTATAACGTATAACGTATAACGTATACAGTATAACGTATAACGTATAACGTATAACGTATAACGTATATAGTTTAACGTATGACGTATAACGTATAACGTACAACGTTTAACGTATAACGTATAACGTATAACGTATAACGTATAACGTATATCGTACAACGTTCAACGTATAACGTATAACATATGGCGTATAACGTATAACGTATAACGTATAACGTATACAGTATAACGTATAACGTATAACGTATAACGTATAACGTATACAGTTTAACGTATGACGTATAACGTATAACGTACAACGTTTAACGTATAACGTATAACGTATAACGTATAACGTATGACGTATAACGTATAACGTACAACGTTTAACGTATAACGTATAACGTATAACGTATAACGTATAACGTATATCGTACAACGTTCAACGTATAACGTATAATGTACAACGTATAACGTATAACGTATAACGTATAAGGAATAACGTATAACGTATAACGTATAACGTATAACGTATAACGTATAACGTATAACGTATAACGTACAACGTATAACGTATAACGTATATCCTATAACGCATAACGTATAACGTATAACGTATAACGTATAACGTATAACGTATAACGTATAACGTATAACGTATAACGTATAACGTATAACGTATAACGTATAACGTATAACGTATAACGTATGACGTATAACGTATAACGTACAACGTTTAACGTATAATGTATAACGTAGAACGTATAACGTACAACGTATAACGTATAACGTATAACGTACAACGTACAACGTATAACGTATAACGTATATCCTATAACGCATAACGTATAACGTATAACGTATAACGTATAACGTATAACGTATAACGTATAACGTATAACGTATGTCGTATAACGTATTACGTATAACGTATAACGTATAACGTATAACGTATAACGTATAACGTATAACGTATAACGTATAACGTATAACGTATAACGTATAACGTATAACGTATAACGTCCAACGTATAACGTATAACGTATAACGTACAACGTATAACGTATAACGTATATCCTATAACGCATAACGTATAACGTATAACGTATAACGTATAACGTATAACGTACAACGTATAACGTATAACGTATATCCTATAACGCATAACGTATAACGTATAACGTATAACGTATAACGTATAACGTATAACGTATAACTTATAACCTATAACGTATAACGTATAACGTATATCGTACAACGTTCAACGTATAACGTATAATGTACAACGTATAACGTATAACGTATAACGTATAAGGTATAACGTATAACGTATAACGTATAACGTATAACGTATAACGTATAACCTATAACGTACAACGTATAACGTATAACGTATATCCTATAACGCATAACGTATAACGTATAACGTATAACGTACAACGTATAACGTATAACGTATAACGTATAACGTATAACGTATAACGTATAACGTATAACGTATAACGTATAACGTATAACGTATGACGTATAACGTATAACGTACAACGTTTAACGTATAATGTATAACGTAGAACGTATAACGTACAACGTATAACGTATAACGTATAACGTACAACGTACAACGTATAACGTATAACGTATATCCTATAACGCATAACGTATAACGTATAACGTATAACGTATAACGTATAACGTATAACGTATAACGTATAACGTATAACGTATAACGTATGTCGTATAACGTATTACGTATAACGTATAACGTATAACGTATAACGTATAACGTATAACGTATAACGTATAACGTATAACGTATAACGTATAACGTATAACGTATAACGTATAACGTATAACGTATAACGTATAACGTAGAACGTATAACGTACAACGTATAACGTATAACGTACAACGTATAACGTATAACGTATATCCTATAAGGCGTAACGTATAACGTGTAACGTGTAACGTATAACGTATAACGTATAACGTATAACGTATAACGAATAACGTATAACGTATAACGTATAACGGATAACGTATAACGTATAACGAATAACGTATAACGTATAACGTATAACGTACATCGTTTAACGTATAACGTATAACGTATAACGTATAACGTACAACGTATAACGTATAACGTATATCCTATAACGCATAACGTATAACGTATAACGTATAACGTATAACGTACAACGTTTAACGTATACCGTATAACGAATAACGTATAACGTATATCGCATGACGTATAACATATAACGTATAACGTATAACGTATAACGTATAACGTACAACGTATAACGTATAACGTATATCCTATAACGCATAACGTATAACGCATAACGTATAACGTATAACGTATAACGTATAACGTATAACGTATAACGTATAACGTATAACGTATAACGTATAACGTGTAATGTATAACGTATAAAGTATAACGTATAACGTATAACGTATAACGTATAACGTATAACGTATAACGTATAACGTATAACGTATAACGTATAACGTATAGCGTATAACGTATAACGTATAACGTATAACGTACAACGTCTAACGTATAACGTATAACGTATAACGTATAACGTACAACGTATAACGTATAACGTATAACGTATAACGTATAACGTATAACGTATAACGTACAACGTTTAACGTATAACGTATAACGTAGAACGTATAACGTATAACGTATAACGTATGACGTATAACGTTTAACGTACAACGTTTAACGTATAACGTATAACGTATAACGTATAACGTATAACGTATAACGATTAACGTATATCGTACAACGTTCAACGTATAACGTATAATGTATAACGTATAACGTATAACGTATAACGTATAACGTATAAGGTATAACGTATAACGTATAACGTACAACGTTTAACGTATAACGTATAACGTAGAACGTATAACGTATAACGTATAACGTATAACGTATGACGTATAACGTATAACGTATAACGTATAACGTATAACGTATAACGTATAACGTATAACGTATAACGTATAACGTATAACGTATACAGTATAACGTATAACGTATAACGTGTAACGTATAACGTATAACGTATAACGTATAACGTACAACGTTTAACGTATAACGTATAACGTAGAACGTATAACGTATAACGTGTAACGTATAACGTATAACGTATAACGTATAACGTATACAGTATAACGTATAACGTATAACGTATAACGTATAACGTATACAGTATAACGTATAACGTATAACGTGTAACGTATTACGTATAACGTATAACGTATAACGTATAACGTATAATGTATAACGTATAACGCATAACGTAGAACGTATAACGTACAACGTATAACGTATAACGTACAACGTATAACGTATAACGTATATCCTATAACGCGTAACGTATAACGTATAACGTGTAACGTATAACGTATAACGTATAACGTATAACGTATAACGAATAACGTATAACGTATAACGTATAACGTACAACGTTTAACGTATAACGTATAACGTAGAACGTATAACGTATAACGTATAACGTATAACGTATAACGTATAACGTATACAGTATAACGTATAACGTATAACGTGTAACGTATAACGTATAACGTATAACGTATAACGTATAACGTATAACGTATAACGTATAACGTATAACGTATAACGTATAACGTATAACGTATAACGTATGGCGTATAACGTATAACGTATAACGTATAACGTATACAGTATAACGTATAACGTATAACGTATAACGTATAACGTATAACGTATACAGTTTAACGTATGACGTATAACGTATAACGTACAACGTTTAACGTATAACGTATAACGTAGAACGTATAACGTATAACGTATAACGTACAACGTATGACGTATAACGTATAACGTATAACGTATAACGTATAACGTATACAGTATAACGTATAACGTATAACGTGTAACGTATAACGTATAACGTATAACGTATAACGTATAACGTATAACGTATAACGTATAACGTATAACGTATAACGTATAACGTATAACGTATAACGTATAACGTATAACGAATAACGTATAACGTATAACGTATAACGTACAACGTTTAACGTATAACGTATAACGTAGAACGTATAACGTATAACGTATAACGTATAACGTATGACGTATAACGTATAACGTACAACGTTTAACGTATAACGTATAACGTATAACGTATAACGTATAACGTATATCGTACAACGTTCAACGTATAACGTATAATGTACAACGTATAACGTATAACGTATAACGTATAAGGTATAACGTATAACGTATAACGTATAACGTATAACGTATATCGTATAACCTATAACGTACAACGTATAACGTATAACGTATATCCTATAACGCATAACGTATAACGTATAACGTATAACGTATAACGTATAACGTATAACGTATAACGTATAACGTATAACGTATAACGTATAACGTATAACGTATAACGTATAACGTATAACGTATAACGTATAACGTATAACGTATAACGTATAACGTATGACGTATAACGTATAACGTACAACGTTTAACGTATAATGTATAACGTAGAACGTATAACGTACAACGTATAACGTATAACGTATAACGTACAACGTACAACGTATAACGTATAACGTATATCCTATAACGCATAACGTATAACGTATAACGTATAACGTATAACGTATAACGTATAACGTATAACGTGTAACGTATAACGTATAACGTATAACGTATAACGTATAACGTATAACGTATAACGTATAACGTATAACGTATAACGTATAACGTATAACGTATAACGTATAACGTATGGCGTATAACGTATAACGTATAACGTATAACGTATACAGTATAACGTATAACGTATAACGTATAACGTATAACGTATATAGTTTAACGTATGACGTATAACGTATAACGTACAACGTTTAACGTATAACGTATAACGTATAACGTATAACGTATAACGTATATCGTACAACGTTCAACGTATAACGTATAACATATGGCGTATAACGTATAACGTATAACGTATAACGTATACAGTATAACGTATAACGTATAACGTATAACGTATAACGTATACAGTTTAACGTATGACGTATAACGTATAACGTACAACGTTTAACGTATAACGTATAACGTATAACGTATAACGTATAACGTATATCGTACAACGTTCAACGTATAACGTATAATGTATAACGTATAACGTATAACGTATAACGTATAACGTATAAGGTATAACGTATTACGTATAACGTACAACGTTTAACGTATAACGTATAACGTAGAACGTATAACGTATAACGTATAACGTACAACGTATGACGTATAACGTTCAACGTATAACGTATAACGTATAACGTATACAGTATAACGTATAACGTATAACGTGTAACGTATAACGTATAACGTATAACGTATAACGTATAACGTATAACGTATAACGTATAACGTATAACGTATAAAGTATAACGAATAACGTATAACGTCTAACGTATAACGTACAACGTTTAACGTATAACGTATAACGTAGAACGTATAACGTATAACGTATAACGTATAACGTATGACGTATAACGTATAACGTACAACGTTTAACGTATAACGTATAACGTATAACGTATAACGTATAACGTATATCGTACAACGTTCAACGTATAACGTATAATGTACAACGTATAACGTATAACGTATAACGTATAAGGAATAACGTATAACGTATAACGTATAACGTATAACGTATAACGTATAACGTATAACGTACAACGTATAACGTATAACGTATATCCTATAACGCATAACGTATAACGTATAACGTATAACGTATAACGTATAACGTATAACGTATAACGTATAACGTAAAACGTATAACGTATAACGTATAACGTATAACGTATAACGTATAACGTATAACGTATGACGTATAACGTATAACGTACAACGTTTAACGTATAATGTATAACGTAGAACGTATAACGTACAACGTATAACGTATAACGTATAACGTACAACGTACAACGTATAACGTATAACGTATATCCTATAACGCATAACGTATAACGTATAACGTATAACGTATAACGTATAACGTATAACGTATAACGTATAACGTATGTCGTATAACGTATTACGTATAACGTATAACGTATAACGTATAACGTATAACGTATAACGTATAACGTATAACGTATAACGTATAACGTATAACGTATAACGTATAACGTATAACGTCCAACGTATAACGTATAACGTATAACGTACAACGTATAACGTATAACGTATATCCTATAACGCATAACGTATAACGTATAACGTATAACGTATAACGTATAACGTACAACGTATAACGTATAACGTATATCCTATAACGCATAGCGTATAACGTATAACGTATAACGTATAACGTATAACGTATAACGTATAACGTATAACGTATAACGTATAACGTATATCGTACAACGTTCAACGTATAACGTATAACATATGGCGTATAACGTATAACGTATAACGTATAACGTATACAGTATAACGTATAACGTATAACGTATAACGTATAACGTATACAGTTTAACGTATGACGTATAACGTATAACGTACAACGTTTAACGTATAACGTATAACGTATAACGTATAACGTATAACGTATATCGTACAACGTTCAACGTATAACGTATAATGTATAACGTATAACGTATAACGTATAACGTATAACGTATAAGGTATAACGTATTACGTATAACGTACAACGTTTAACGTATAACGTATAACGTAGAACGTATAACGTATAACGTATAACGTACAACGTATGACGTATAACGTTCAACGTATAACGTATAACGTATAACGTATACAGTATAACGTATAACGTATAACGTGTAACGTATAACGTATAACGTATAACGTATAACGTATAACGTATAACGTATAACGTATAACGTATAACGTATAAAGTATAACGAATAACGTATAACGTCTAACGTATAACGTACAACGTTTAACGTATAACGTATAACGTAGAACGTATAACGTATAACGTATAACGTATAACGTATAACGTACAACGTATAACGTATAACGTATATCCTATAACGCATAACGTATAACGTATAACGTATAACGTATAACGTATAACGTATATCGTACAACGTTCAACGTATAACGTATAATGTACAACGTATAACGTATAACGTATAACGTATAAGGAATAACGTATAACGTATAACGTATAACGTATAACGTATAACGTATAACGTATAACGTACAACGTATAACGTATAACGTATATCCTATAACGCATAACGTATAAAGTATAACGTATAACGTATAACGTATAACGTATAACGTATAACGTATAACGTATAACGTATAACGTATAACGTATAACGTATAACGTATAACGTATAACGTATAACGTATAACGTATGACGTATAACGTATAACGTACAACGTTTAACGTATAATGTATAACGTAGAACGTATAACGTACAACGTATAACGTATAACGTATAACGTACAACGTACAACGTATAACGTATAACGTATATCCTATAACGCATAACGTATAACGTATAACGTATAACGTATAACGTATAACGTATAACGTATAACGTATAACGTATGTCGTATAACGTATTACGTATAACGTATAACGTATAACGTATAACGTATAACGTATAACGTATAACGTATAACGTATAACGTATAACGTATAACGTATAACGTATAACGTATAACGTCCAACGTATAACGTATAACGTATAACGTACAACGTATAACGTATAACGTATATCCTATAACGCATAACGTATAACGTATAACGTATAACGTATAACGTATAACGTACAACGTATAACGTATAACGTATATCCTATAACGCATAGCGTATAACGTATAACGTATAACGTATAACGTATAACGTATAACGTATAACGTATAACGTATAACGTATAACGTATATCGTACAACGTTCAACGTATAACGTATAATGTACAACGTATAACGTATAACGTATAACGTATAAGGTATAACGTATAACGTATAACGTATAACGTATAACGTATAACGTATAACCTATAACGTACAACGTATAACGTATAACGTATATCCTATAACGCATAACGTATAACGTATAACGTATAACGTACAACGTATAACGTATAACGTATAACGTATAACGTATAACGTATAACGTATAACGTATAACGTATAACGTATAACGTATAACGTATGACGTATAACGTATAACGTACAACGTTTAACGTACAATGTATAACGTAGAACGTATAACGTACAACGTATAACGTACAACGTATAACGTACAACGTACAACGTATAACGTATAACGTATATCCTATAACGCATAACGTATAACGTATAACGTATAACGTATAACGTATAACGTATAACGTATAACGTATAACGTATGTCGTATAACGTATTACGTATAACGTATAACGTATAACGTATAACGTATAACGTATAACGTATAACGTATAACGTATAACGTATAACGTATAACGTATAACGTATAACGTATAACGTATAACGTATAACGTATAACGTAGAACGTATAACGTACAACGTATAACGTATAACGTACAACGTAAAACGTATAACGTATATCCTATAAGGCGTAACGTATAACGTGTAACGTGTAACGTATAACGTATAACGTATAACGTATAACGTATAACGAATAACGTATAACGTATAACGTATAACGTACAACGTTTAACGTATAACGTATAACGTAAAACGTATAACGTATAACGTATAACGTATAACGTATAACGTACAACGTATACAGTATAACGTATAACGTATAACGTGTAACGTATAACGTATAACGTATAACGTATAACGTATAACGTATAACGTATAACGTATAACGTATAACGTATAACGTATAACGTATAACGTATAACGTATGGCGTATAACGTATAACGTATAACGTATAACGTATACAGTATAACGTATAACGTATAACGTATAACGTATAACGTATACAGTTTAACGTATGACGTATAACGTATAACGTACAACGTTTAACGTATAACGTATAACGTATAACGTATAACGTATAACGTATATCGTACAACGTTCAACGTATAACGTATAACGTATGGCGTATAACGTATAACGTATAACGTATAACGTATACAGTATAACGTATAACGTATAACGTATAACGTATAACGTATACAGTTTAGCGTATGACGTATAACGTATAACGTACAACGTTTAACGTATAACGTATAACGTATAACGTATAACGTATAACGTATATCGTACAACGTTCAACGTATAACGTATAATGTATAACGTATAACGTATAACGTATAACGTATAACGTATAACGTATAAGTTATAACGTATTACGTATAACGTACAACGTTTAACGTATAACGTATAACGTAGAACGTATAACGTATAACGTATAACGTACAACGTATGACGTATAACGTATAACGTATAACGTATAACGTATAACGTATACAGTATAACGTATAACGTATAACGTGTAACGTATAACGTATAACGTATAACGTATAACGTATAACGTATAACGTATAACGTATAACGTATAACGTATAACGTATAACGTATAACGAATAACGTATAACGTATAACGTATAACGTATAACGTACAACGTATAACGTATAACGTATATCCTATAACGCATAACGTATAACGTATAACGTATAACGTATAACGTATAACGTATAACGTATAACGTATAACGTATAACGTATAACGTATAACGTATAACGTATAACGTATAACGTATAACGTATAACGTATGACGTATAACGTATAACGTACAACGTTTAACGTATAATGTATAACGTAGAACGTATAACGTACAACGTATAACGTATAACGTATAACGTACAACGTACAACGTATAACGTATAACGTATATCCTATAACGCATAACGTATAACGTATAACGTATAACGTATAACGTATAACGTATAACGTATAACGTATAACGTATGTCGTATAACGTATTACGTATAACGTATAACGTATAACGTATAACGTATAACGTATAACGTATAACGTATAACGTATAACGTATAACGTATAACGTATAACGTATAACGTATAACGTCCAACGTATAACGTATAACGTATAACGTACAACGTATAACGTATAACGTATATCCTATAACGCATAACGTATAACGTATAACGTATAACGTATAACGTATAACGTATAACGTATAACGCATAACGTATAACGTATAACGTATAACGTATAACGTATAACGTATAACGTATAACGTATAACGTATAACGTATAACGTATAACGTATAACGTATAACGTATAACGTATAACGTATAACGTATAACGTATAACGTATAACGTATAACGTATAACGTATAACGTATAACGTATAACGTATAACGTATAACGTATAACTTATAACGTATAACGTATAACGTATAACGTATAACGTATAACGTATAACGTATAACGTATAACGTATAACGTATAACGTAGAACGTATAACGTATAACGTATAACGTATAACGTATGACGTATAACGTATAACGTATAACGTATAACGTATAACGTATACAGTATAACGTATAACGTATAACGTGTAACGTATAACGTATAACGTATAACGTATAACGAATAACGTATAACGTATAACGTATAACGTATACAGTATAACGTATAACGTATAGCGTATAACGTATAACGTATACAGTATAACGTATAACGTATAACGTGTAACGTACAACGTATAACGTATAACGTATAACGTATAACGTATAACGTATAACGTATAACGTATAACGTAGAACGTATAACGTACAACGTATAACGTATAACGTACAACGTATAACGTATAACGTATATCCTATAACGCGTAACGTATAACGTATAACGTGAAACGTATAACGTATAACGTATAACGTATAACGTATAACGAATAACGTATAACGTATAACGTATAACGTACAACGTTTAACGTATAACGTATAACGTAGAACGTATAACGTATAACGTATAACGTATAACGTATGACGTATAACGTATAACGTATAACGTATAACGTATAACGTATACAGTATAACGTATAACGTATAACGTGTAACGTATAACGTATAACGTATAACGTATAACGTATAACGTATAACGTATAACTTATAACGTATAACGTATAACGTATAACGTATAACGTATAACGTATAACGTATAACGTATGGCGTATAACGTATAACGTATAACGTATAACGTATACAGTATAACGTATAACGTATAACGTATAACGTATAACGTAGAACGTATAACGTATAACGTATAACGTATAACGTATGACGTATAACGTATAACGTATAACGTATAACGTATAACGTATACAGTATAACGTATAACGTATAACGTGTAACGTATAACGTATAACGTATAATGCATAACGTATAACGTATAACGTATAACGTATCACGTCCAACGTATAACGTATAACGTATAACGTATAACGTATAACGTACAACGTTTAACGTATACCGTATAACGAATAACGTATAACGTATATCGCATGACGTATAACATATAACGTATAACGTATAACGTATAACGTACAACGTATAACGTATAACGTATATCCTATAACGCATAACGTATAACGTATAACGTATAACGTATAACGTATAACGTATAACGTATAATGTATAACGTAGAACGTATAACGTACAACGTATAACGTATAACGTATAACGTACAACGTACAACGTATAACGTATAACGTATATCCTATAACGCATAACGTATAACGTATAACGTATAACGTATAACGTATAACGTATAACGTATAACGTATAACGTATACAGTTTAACGTATGACGTATAACGTATAACGTATAACGTATAACGTATAACGTATAACGTATAATGTATAACGTAGAACGTATAACGTACAACGTATAACGTATAACGTATAACGTACAACGTACAACGTATAACGTATAACGTATATCCTATAACGCATAACGTATAACGTATAACGTATAACGTATAACGTATAACGTATAACGTATAACGTACAACGTATAACGTATAACGTATATCCTATAACGCATAACGTATAACGCATAACGTATAACGTATAACGTATAACGTATAACGTATAACGTATAACGTATAACGTATAACGTATAACGTATAACGTGTAATGTATAACGTATAAAGTATAACGTATAACGTATAACGTATAACGTATAACGTATAACGTATAACGTATAACGTATAACGTATAACGTATAACGTATAGCGTATAACGTATAACGTATAACGTATAACGTACAACGTCTAACGTATAACGTATAACGTATAACGTATAACGTACAACGTATAACGTATAACGTATAACGTATAACGTATAACGTATAACGTATAACGTACAACGTATAACGTATAACGTATAACGTATAACGTATAACGTATAACGTATAACGTATAACGTATACAGTATAACGTATAACGTATAACGTGTAACGTATAACGTATAACGTATAACGTATAACGTACAACGTTTAACGTATAACGTATAACGTAGAACGTATAACGTATAACGTGTAACGTATAACGTATAACGTATAACGTATAACGTATACAGTATAACGTATAACGTATAACGTATAACGTATAACGTATACAGTATAACGTATAACGTATAACGTGTAACGTATTACGTATAACGTATAACGTATAACGTATAACGTATAACGTATAACGTATAACGTATAACGTATAACGCATAACGTAGAACGTATAACGTACAACGTATAACGTATAACGTACAACGTATAACGTATAACGTATATCCTATAACGCGTAACGTATAACGTATAACGTGTAACGTATAACGTATAACGTATAACGTATAACGTATAACGAATAACGTATAACGTATAACGTATAACGTACAACGTTTAACGTATAACGTATAACGTAGAACGTATAACGTATAACGTATAACGTATAACGTATAACGTATAACGTATACAGTATAACGTATAACGTATAACGTGTAACGTATAACGTATAACGTATAACGTATAACGTATAACGTATAACGTATAACGTATAACGTATAACGTATAACGTATAACGTATAACGTATAACGTATGGCGTATAACGTATAACGTATAACGTATAACGTATACAGTATAACGTATAACGTATAACGTATAACGTATAACGTATAACGTATACAGTTTAACGTATGACGTATAACGTATAACGTACAACGTTTAACGTATAACGTATAACGTAGAACGTATAACGTATAACGTATAACGTACAACGTATGACGTATAACGTATAACGTATAACGTATAACGTATAACGTATACAGTATAACGTATAACGTATAACGTGTAACGTATAACGTATAACGTATAACGTATAACGTATAACGTATAACGTATAACGTATAACGTATAACGTATAACGTATAACGTATAACGTATAACGTATAACGTATAACGAATAACGTATAACGTATAACGTATAACGTACAACGTTTAACGTATAACGTATAACGTAGAACGTATAACGTATAACGTATAACGTATAACGTATGACGTATAACGTATAACGTACAACGTTTAACGTATAACGTATAACGTATAACGTATAACGTATAACGTATATCGTACAACGTTCAACGTATAACGTATAATGTACAACGTATAACGTATAACGTATATCGTATAAGGTATAACGTATAACGTATAACGTATAACGTATAACGTATAACGTATAACCTATAACGTACAACGTATAACGTATAACGTATATCCTATAACGCATAACGTATAACGTATAACGTATAACGTATAACGTATAACGTATAACGTATAACGTATAACGTATAACGTATAACGTATAACGTATAACGTATAACGTATAACGTATAACGTATAACGTATGACGTATAACGTATAACGTACAACGTTTAACGTATAATGTATAACGTAGAACGTATAACGTACAACGTATAACGTATAACGTATAACGTACAACGTACAACGTATAACGTATAACGTATATCCTATAACGCATAACGTATAACGTATAACGTATAACGTATAACGTATAACGTATAACGTATAACGTATAACGTATACAGTTTAACGTATGACGTATAACGTATAACGTACAACGTTTAACGTATAACGTATAACGTATAACGTATAACGTATAACGTATATCGTACAACGGTCAACGTATAACGTATAATGTATAACGTATAACGTATAACGTATAACGTATAAGGTATAACGTATTACGTATAACGTACAACGTTTAACGTATAACGTATAACGTAGAACGTATAACGTATAACGTATAACGTACAACGTATGACGTATAACGTATAACGTATAACGTATAACGTATAACGTATACAGTATAACGTATAACGTATAACGTGTAACGTATAACGTATAACGTATAACGTATAACGTATAACGTATAACGTATAACGTATAACGTATAACGTATAACGTATAACGTATAACGTATAACGAATAACGTATAACGTATAACGTATAACGTACAACGTTTAACGTATAACGTATAACGTAGAACGTATAACGTATAACGTATAACGTATAACGTATAACGTATAACGTATATCGTACAACGTTCAACGTATAACGTATAATGTACAACGTATAACGTATAACGTATAACGTATAAGGTATAACGTATAACGTATAACGTATAACGTATAACGTATAACGTATAACCTATAACGTACAACGTATAACGTATAACGTATATCCTATACCGCATAACGTATAACCTATAACGTACAACGTATAACGTATAACGTATATCCTATAACGCATAACGTATAACGTATAACGTATAACGTATAACGTATAACGTATAACGTATAACGTATAACGTATAACGTATAACGTATAACGTATAACGTATAACGTATAACGTATAACGTATAACGTATAACGTATAACGTATAACGTATAACGTATGACGTATAACGTATAACGTACAACGTGTAACGTATAATGTATAACGTAGAACGTATAACGTACAACGTATAACGTATAACGTATAACGTACAACGTACAACGTATAACGTATAACGTATATCCTATAACGCATAACGTATAACGTATAACGTATAACGTATAACGTATAACGTATAACGTATAACGTATAACGTATGTCGTATAACGTATTACGTATAGCGTATAACGTATAACGTATAACGTATAACGTATAACGTATAACGTATAACGTATAACGTATAACGTATAACGTATAACGTATAACGTATAACGTATAACGTATAACGTATAACGTATAACGTAGAACGTATAACGTACAACGTATAACGTATAACGTACAACGTATAACGTATAACGTATATCCTATAACGCGTAACGTATAACGTATAACGTGTAACGTATAACGTATAACGTATAACGTATAACGTATAACGAATAACGTATAACGTATAACGTATAACGTACAACGTTTAACGTATAACGTATAACGTAGAACGTATAACGTATAACGTATAACGTATAACTAATAACGTATAACGTATACAGTATAACGTATAACGTATAACGTGTAACGTATAACGTATAACGTATAACGTATAACGTATAACGTATAACGTATAACGTATAACGTATAACGTATAACGTATAACGTATAACGTATAACGTATGGCGTATAACGTATAACGTATAACGTATAACGTATAACGTATGACGTATAACGTATAACGTATAACGTATAACGTATAACGTATACAGTATAACGTATAACGTATAACGTGTAACGTATAACGTATAACGTATAACGTATAACGTATAACGTATAACGTATAACTTATAACGTATAACGTATAACGTATAACGTATAACGTATAACGTATAACGTATAACGTATGGCGTATAACGTATAACGTATAACGTATAACGTATACAGTATAACGTATAACGTATAACGTATAACGTATAACGTAGAACGTATAACGTATAACGTATAACGTATAACGTATGACGTATAACGTATAACGTATAACGTATAACGTATAACGTATACAGTATAACGTATAACGTATAACGTGTAACGTATAACGTATAACGTATAATGCATAACGTATAACGTATAACGTATAACGTATCACGTCCAACGTATAACGTATAACGTATAACGTATAACGTATAACGTACAACGTTTAACGTATACCGTATAACGAATAACGTATAACGTATATCGCATGACGTATAACATATAACGTATAACGTATAACGTATAACGTACAACGTATAACGTATAACGTATATCCTATAACGCATAACGTATAACGTATAACGTATAACGTATAACGTATAACGTATAACGTATAATGTATAACGTAGAACGTATAACGTACAACGTATAACGTATAACGTATAACGTACAACGTACAACGTATAACGTATAACGTATATCCTATAACGCATAACGTATAACGTATAACGTATAACGTATAACGTATAACGTATAACGTATAACGTATAACGTATACAGTTTAACGTATGACGTATAACGTATAACGTATAACGTATAACGTATAACGTATAACGTATAATGTATAACGTAGAACGTATAACGTACAACGTATAACGTATAACGTATAACGTACAACGTACAACGTATAACGTATAACGTATATCCTATAACGCATAACGTATAACGTATAACGTATAACGTATAACGTATAACGTATAACGTATAACGTACAACGTATAACGTATAACGTATATCCTATAACGCATAACGTATAACGCATAACGTATAACGTATAACGTATAACGTATAACGTATAACGTATAACGTATAACGTATAACGTATAACGTATAACGTGTAATGTATAACGTATAAAGTATAACGTATAACGTATAACGTATAACGTATAACGTATAACGTATAACGTATAACGTATAACGTATAACGTATAACGTATAGCGTATAACGTATAACGTATAACGTATAACGTACAACGTCTAACGTATAACGTATAACGTATAACGTATAACGTACAACGTATAACGTATAACGTATAACGTATAACGTATAACGTATAACGTATAACGTACAACGTATAACGTATAACGTATAACGTATAACGTATAACGTATAACGTATAACGTATAACGTATACAGTATAACGTATAACGTATAACGTGTAACGTATAACGTATAACGTATAACGTATAACGTACAACGTTTAACGTATAACGTATAACGTAGAACGTATAACGTATAACGTGTAACGTATAACGTATAACGTATAACGTATAACGTATACAGTATAACGTATAACGTATAACGTATAACGTATAACGTATACAGTATAACGTATAACGTATAACGTGTAACGTATTACGTATAACGTATAACGTATAACGTATAACGTATAACGTATAACGTATAACGTATAACGTATAACGCATAACGTAGAACGTATAACGTACAACGTATAACGTATAACGTACAACGTATAACGTATAACGTATATCCTATAACGCGTAACGTATAACGTATAACGTGTAACGTATAACGTATAACGTATAACGTATAACGTATAACGAATAACGTATAACGTATAACGTATAACGTACAACGTTTAACGTATAACGTATAACGTAGAACGTATAACGTATAACGTATAACGTATAACGTATAACGTATAACGTATACAGTATAACGTATAACGTATAACGTGTAACGTATAACGTATAACGTATAACGTATAACGTATAACGTATAACGTATAACGTATAACGTATAACGTATAACGTATAACGTATAACGTATAACGTATGGCGTATAACGTATAACGTATAACGTATAACGTATACAGTATAACGTATAACGTATAACGTATAACGTATAACGTATAACGTATACAGTTTAACGTATGACGTATAACGTATAACGTACAACGTTTAACGTATAACGTATAACGTAGAACGTATAACGTATAACGTATAACGTACAACGTATGACGTATAACGTATAACGTATAACGTATAACGTATAACGTATACAGTATAACGTATAACGTATAACGTGTAACGTATAACGTATAACGTATAACGTATAACGTATAACGTATAACGTATAACGTATAACGTATAACGTATAACGTATAACGTATAACGTATAACGTATAACGTATAACGAATAACGTATAACGTATAACGTATAACGTACAACGTTTAACGTATAACGTATAACGTAGAACGTATAACGTATAACGTATAACGTATAACGTATGACGTATAACGTATAACGTACAACGTTTAACGTATAACGTATAACGTATAACGTATAACGTATAACGTATATCGTACAACGTTCAACGTATAACGTATAATGTACAACGTATAACGTATAACGTATATCGTATAAGGTATAACGTATAACGTATAACGTATAACGTATAACGTATAACGTATAACCTATAACGTACAACGTATAACGTATAACGTATATCCTATAACGCATAACGTATAACGTATAACGTATAACGTATAACGTATAACGTATAACGTATAACGTATAACGTATAACGTATAACGTATAACGTATAACGTATAACGTATAACGTATAACGTATAACGTATGACGTATAACGTATAACGTACAACGTTTAACGTATAATGTATAACGTAGAACGTATAACGTACAACGTATAACGTATAACGTATAACGTACAACGTACAACGTATAACGTATAACGTATATCCTATAACGCATAACGTATAACGTATAACGTATAACGTATAACGTATAACGTATAACGTATAACGTATAACGTATACAGTTTAACGTATGACGTATAACGTATAACGTACAACGTTTAACGTATAACGTATAACGTATAACGTATAACGTATAACGTATATCGTACAACGGTCAACGTATAACGTATAATGTATAACGTATAACGTATAACGTATAACGTATAAGGTATAACGTATTACGTATAACGTACAACGTTTAACGTATAACGTATAACGTAGAACGTATAACGTATAACGTATAACGTACAACGTATGACGTATAACGTATAACGTATAACGTATAACGTATAACGTATACAGTATAACGTATAACGTATAACGTGTAACGTATAACGTATAACGTATAACGTATAACGTATAACGTATAACGTATAACGTATAACGTATAACGTATAACGTATAACGTATAACGTATAACGAATAACGTATAACGTATAACGTATAACGTACAACGTTTAACGTATAACGTATAACGTAGAACGTATAACGTATAACGTATAACGTATAACGTATAACGTATAACGTATATCGTACAACGTTCAACGTATAACGTATAATGTACAACGTATAACGTATAACGTATAACGTATAAGGTATAACGTATAACGTATAACGTATAACGTATAACGTATAACGTATAACCTATAACGTACAACGTATAACGTATAACGTATATCCTATACCGCATAACGTATAACCTATAACGTACAACGTATAACGTATAACGTATATCCTATAACGCATAACGTATAACGTATAACGTATAACGTATAACGTATAACGTATAACGTATAACGTATAACGTATAACGTATAACGTATAACGTATAACGTATAACGTATAACGTATAACGTATAACGTATAACGTATAACGTATAACGTATAACGTATGACGTATAACGTATAACGTACAACGTGTAACGTATAATGTATAACGTAGAACGTATAACGTACAACGTATAACGTATAACGTATAACGTACAACGTACAACGTATAACGTATAACGTATATCCTATAACGCATAACGTATAACGTATAACGTATAACGTATAACGTATAACGTATAACGTATAACGTATAACGTATGTCGTATAACGTATTACGTATAGCGTATAACGTATAACGTATAACGTATAACGTATAACGTATAACGTATAACGTATAACGTATAACGTATAACGTATAACGTATAACGTATAACGTATAACGTATAACGTATAACGTATAACGTAGAACGTATAACGTACAACGTATAACGTATAACGTACAACGTATAACGTATAACGTATATCCTATAACGCGTAACGTATAACGTATAACGTGTAACGTATAACGTATAACGTATAACGTATAACGTATAACGAATAACGTATAACGTATAACGTATAACGTACAACGTTTAACGTATAACGTATAACGTAGAACGTATAACGTATAACGTATAACGTATAACTAATAACGTATAACGTATACAGTATAACGTATAACGTATAACGTGTAACGTATAACGTATAACGTATAACGTATAACGTATAACGTATAACGTATAACGTATAACGTATAACGTATAACGTATAACGTATAACGTATAACGTATGGCGTATAACGTATAACGTATAACGTATAACGTATACAGTATAACGTATAACGTATAACGTATAACGTATAACGTATATAGTTTAACGTATGACGTATAACGTATAACGTACAACGTTTAACGTATAACGTATAACGTATAACGTATAACGTATAACGTATATCGTACAACGTTCAACGTATAACGTATAACATATGGCGTATAACGTATAACGTATAACGTATAACGTATACAGTATAACGTATAACGTATAACGTATAACGTATAACGTATACAGTTTAACGTATGACGTATAACGTATAACGTACAACGTTTAACGTATAACGTATAACGTATAACGTATAACGTATGACGTATAACGTATAACGTACAACGTTTAACGTATAACGTATAACGTATAACGTATAACGTATAACGTATATCGTACAACGTTCAACGTATAACGTATAATGTACAACGTATAACGTATAACGTATAACGTATAAGGAATAACGTATAACGTATAACGTATAACGTATAACGTATAACGTATAACGTATAACGTATAACGTACAACGTATAACGTATAACGTATATCCTATAACGCATAACGTATAACGTATAACGTATAACGTATAACGTATAACGTATAACGTATAACGTATAACGTATAACGTATAACGTATAACGTATAACGTATAACGTATAACGTATAACGTATGACGTATAACGTATAACGTACAACGTTTAACGTATAATGTATAACGTAGAACGTATAACGTACAACGTATAACGTATAACGTATAACGTACAACGTACAACGTATAACGTATAACGTATATCCTATAACGCATAACGTATAACGTATAACGTATAACGTATAACGTATAACGTATAACGTATAACGTATAACGTATGTCGTATAACGTATTACGTATAACGTATAACGTATAACGTATAACGTATAACGTATAACGTATAACGTATAACGTATAACGTATAACGTATAACGTATAACGTATAACGTATAACGTCCAACGTATAACGTATAACGTATAACGTACAACGTATAACGTATAACGTATATCCTATAACGCATAACGTGTAACGTATAACGTATAACGTATAACGTATAACGTACAACGTATAACGTATAACGTATATCCTATAACGCATAACGTATAACGTATAACGTATAACGTATAACGTATAACGTATAACGTATAACTTATAACCTATAACGTATAACGTATAACGTATATCGTACAACGTTCAACGTATAACGTATAATGTACAACGTATAACGTATAACGTATAACGTATAAGGTATAACGTATAACGTATAACGTATAACGTATAACGTATAACGTATAACCTATAACGTACAACGTATAACGTATAACGTATATCCTATAACGCATAACGTATAACGTATAACGTATAACGTACAACGTATAACGTATAACGTATAACGTATAACGTATAACGTATAACGTATAACGTATAACGTATAACGTATAACGTATAACGTATGACGTATAACGTATAACGTACAACGTTTAACGTATAATGTATAACGTAGAACGTATAACGTACAACGTATAACGTATAACGTATAACGTACAACGTACAACGTATAACGTATAACGTATATCCTATAAAGCATAACGTATAACGTATAACGTATAACGTATAACGTATAACGTATAACGTATAACGTATAACGTATAACGTATAACGTATAACGTATGTCGTATAACGTATTACGTATAACGTATAACGTATAACGTATAACGTATAACGTATAACGTATAACGTATAACGTATAACGTATAACGTATAACGTATAACGTATAACGTATAACGTATAACGTATAACGTATAACGTAGAACGTATAACGTACAACGTATAACGTATAACGTACAACGTATAACGTATAACGTATATCCTATAAGGCGTAACGTATAACGTGTAACGTGTAACGTATAACGTATAACGTATAACGTATAACGTATAACGAATAACGTATAACGTATAACGTATAACGGATAACGTATAACGTATAACGAATAACGTATAACGTATAACGTATAACGTACATCGTTTAACGTATAACGTATAACGTATAACGTATAACGTACAACGTATAACGTATAACGTATATCCTATAACGCATAACGTATAACGTATAACGTATAACGTATAACGTACAACGTTTAACGTATACCGTATAACGAATAACGTATAACGTATATCGCATGACGTATAACATATAACGTATAACGTATAACGTATAACGTATAACGTACAACGTATAACGTATAACGTATATCCTATAACGCATAACGTATAACGCATAACGTATAACGTATAACGTATAACGTATAACGTATAACGTATAACGTATAACGTATAACGTATAACGTATAACGTATAACGTATAACGTGTAATGTATAACGTATAAAGTATAACGTATAACGTATAACGTATAACGTATAACGTATAACGTATAACGTATAACGTATAACGTATAGCGTATAACGTATAACGTATAACGTATAACGTACAACGTCTAACGTATAACGTATAACGTGTAACGTATAACGTACAACGTATAACGTATAACGTATAACGTATAACGTATAACGTATAACGTATAACGTACAACGTTTAACGTATAACGTATAACGTAGAACGTATAACGTATAACGTATAACGTATGACGTATAACGTTTAACGTACAACGTTTAACGTATAACGTATAACGTATAACGTATAACGTATAACGTATAACGATTAACGTATATCGTACAACGTTCAACGTATAACGTATAATGTATAACGTATAACGTATAACGTATAACGTATAACGTATAAGGTATAACGTATAACGTATAACGTACAACGTTTAACGTATAACGTATAACGTAGAACGTATAACGTATAACGTATAACGTATAACGTATGACGTATAACGTATAACGTATAACGTATAACGTATAACGTATAACGTATAACGTATAACGTATAACGTATAACGTATACAGTATAACGTATAACGTATAACGTGTAACGTATAACGTATAACGTATAACGTATAACGTACAACGTTTAACGTATAACGTATAACGTAGAACGTATAACGTATAACGTGTAACGTATAACGTATAACGTATAACGTATAACGTATACAGTATAACGTATAACGTATAACGTATAACGTATAACGTATACAGTATAACGTATAACGTATAACGTGTAACGTATTACGTATAACGTATAACGTATAACGTATAACGTATAACGTATAACGTATAACGCATAACGTAGAACGTATAACGTACAACGTATAACGTATAACGTACAACGTATAACGTATAACGTATATCCTATAACGCGTAACGTATAACGTATAACGTGTAACGTATAACGTATAACGTATAACGTATAACGTATAACGAATAACGTATAACGTATAACGTATAACGTACAACGTTTAACGTATAACGTATAACGTAGAACGTATAACGTATAACGTATAACGTATAACGTATAACGTATAACGTATACAGTATAACGTATAACGTATAACGTGTAACGTATAACGTATAACGTATAACGTATAACGTATAACGTATAACGTATAACGTATAACGTATAACGTATAACGTATAACGTATAACGTATAACGTATGGCGTATAACGTATAACGTATAACGTATAACGTATACAGTATAACGTATAACGTATAACGTATAACGTATAACGTATAACGTATACAGTTTAACGTATGACGTATAACGTATAACGTACAACGTTTAACGTATAACGTATAACGTAGAACGTATAACGTATAACGTATAACGTACAACGTATGACGTATAACGTATAACGTATAACGTATAACGTATAACGTATACAGTATAACGTATAACGTATAACGTGTAACGTATAACGTATAACGTATAACGTATAACGTATAACGTATAACGTATAACGTATAACGTATAACGTATAACGTATAACGTATAACGTATAACGTATAACGTATAACGAATAACGTATAACGTATAACGTATAACGTACAACGTTTAACGTATAACGTATAACGTAGAACGTATAACGTATAACGTATAACGTATAACGTATGACGTATAACGTATAACGTACAACGTTTAACGTATAACGTATAACGTATAACGTATAACGTATAACGTATATCGTACAACGTTCAACGTATAACGTATAATGTACAACGTATAACGTATAACGTATAACGTATAAGGTATAACGTATAACGTATAACGTATAACGTATAACGTATAACGTATAACGTATAACCTATAACGTACAACGTATAACGTATAACGTATATCCTATAACGCATAACGTATAACGTATAACGTATAACGTATAACGTATAACGTATAACGTATAACGTATAACGTATAACGTATAACGTATAACGTATAACGTATAACGTATAACGTATAACGTATAACGTATAACGTATAACGTATAACGTATGACGTATAACGTATAACGTACAACGTTTAACGTATAATGTATAACGTAGAACGTATAACGTACAACGTATAACGTATAACGTATAACGTACAACGTACAACGTATAACGTATAACGTATATCCTATAACGCATAACGTATAACGTATAACGTATAACGTATAACGTATAACGTATAACGTATAACGTGTAACGTATAACGTATAACGTATAACGTATAACGTATAACGTATAACGTATAACGTATAACGTATAACGTATAACGTATAACGTATAACGTATAACGTATAACGTATGGCGTATAACGTATAACGTATAACGTATAACGTATACAGTATAACGTATAACGTATAACGTATAACGTATAACGTATATAGTTTAACGTATGACGTATAACGTATAACGTACAACGTTTAACGTATAACGTATAACGTATAACGTATAACGTATAACGTATATCGTACAACGTTCAACGTATAACGTATAACATATGGCGTATAACGTATAACGTATAACGTATAACGTATAACGTATAACGTATGACGTATAACGTATAACGTATAACGTATAACGTATAACGTATAACGTATAACGTATGGCGTATAACGTATAACGTATAACGTATAACGTATACAGTATAACGTATAACGTATAATGTATAACGTAGAACGTATAACGTACAACGTATAACGTATAACGTATAACGTACAACGTACAACGTATAACGTATAACGTATATCCTATAACGCATAACGTATAACGTATAACGTATAACGTATAACGTATAACGTATAACGTATAACGTATAACGTATAACGTATAACGTATAACGTATGTCGTATGACGTATTACGTATAACGTATAACGTATAACGTATAACGTATAACGTATAACGTATAACGTATAACGTGTAATGTATAACGTATAAAGTATAACGTATAACGTATAACGTATAACGTATAACGTATAACGTATAACGTATAACGTATAACGTATAGCGTATAACGTATAACGTATAACGTATAACGTACAACGTCTAACGTATAACGTATAACGTGTAACGTATAACGTACAACGTATAACGTATAACGTATAACGTATAACGTATAACGTATAACGTATAACGTACAACGTTTAACGTATAACGTATAACGTAGAACGTATAACGTATAACGTATAACGTATGACGTATAACGTTTAACGTACAACGTTTAACGTATAACGTATAACGTATAACGTATAACGTATAACGTATAACGATTAACGTATATCGTACAACGTTCAACGTATAACGTATAATGTATAACGTATAACGTATAACGTATAACGTATAACGTATAAGGTATAACGTATAACGTATAACGTACAACGTTTAACGTATAACGTATAACGTAGAACGTATAACGTATAACGTATAACGTATAACGTATGACGTATAACGTATAACGTATAACGTATAACGTATAACGTATAACGTATAACGTATAACGTATAACGTATAACGTATACAGTATAACGTATAACGTATAACGTGTAACGTATAACGTATAACGTATAACGTATAACGTACAACGTTTAACGTATAACGTATAACGTAGAACGTATAACGTATAACGTGTAACGTATAACGTATAACGTATAACGTATAACGTATACAGTATAACGTATAACGTATAACGTATAACGTATAACGTATACAGTATAACGTATAACGTATAACGTGTAACGTATTACGTATAACGTATAACGTATAACGTATAACGTATAACGTATAACGTATAACGCATAACGTAGAACGTATAACGTACAACGTATAACGTATAACGTACAACGTATAACGTATAACGTATATCCTATAACGCGTAACGTATAACGTATAACGTGTAACGTATAACGTATAACGTATAACGTATAACGTATAACGAATAACGTATAACGTATAACGTATAACGTACAACGTTTAACGTATAACGTATAACGTAGAACGTATAACGTATAACGTATAACGTATAACGTATAACGTATAACGTATACAGTATAACGTATAACGTATAACGTGTAACGTATAACGTATAACGTATAACGTATAACGTATAACGTATAACGTATAACGTATAACGTATAACGTATAACGTATAACGTATAACGTATAACGTATGGCGTATAACGTATAACGTATAACGTATAACGTATACAGTATAACGTATAACGTATAACGTATAACGTATAACGTATAACGTATACAGTTTAACGTATGACGTATAACGTATAACGTACAACGTTTAACGTATAACGTATAACGTAGAACGTATAACGTATAACGTATAACGTACAACGTATGACGTATAACGTATAACGTATAACGTATAACGTATAACGTATACAGTATAACGTATAACGTATAACGTGTAACGTATAACGTATAACGTATAACGTATAACGTATAACGTATAACGTATAACGTATAACGTATAACGTATAACGTATAACGTATAACGTATAACGTATAACGAATAACGTATAACGTATAACGTATAACGTACAACGTTTAACGTATAACGTATAACGTAGAACGTATAACGTATAACGTATAACGTATAACGTATGACGTATAACGTATAACGTACAACGTTTAACGTATAACGTATAACGTATAACGTATAACGTATAACGTATATCGTACAACGTTCAACGTATAACGTATAATGTACAACGTATAACGTATAACGTATAACGTATAAGGTATAACGTATAACGTATAACGTATAACGTATAACGTATAACGTATAACGTATAACCTATAACGTACAACGTATAACGTATAACGTATATCCTATAACGCATAACGTATAACGTATAACGTATAACGTATAACGTATAACGTATAACGTATAACGTATAACGTATAACGTATAACGTATAACGTATAACGTATAACGTATAACGTATAACGTATAACGTATAACGTATAACGTATAACGTATGACGTATAACGTATAACGTACAACGTTTAACGTATAATGTATAACGTAGAACGTATAACGTACAACGTATAACGTATAACGTATAACGTACAACGTACAACGTATAACGTATAACGTATATCCTATAACGCATAACGTATAACGTATAACGTATAACGTATAACGTATAACGTATAACGTATAACGTGTAACGTATAACGTATAACGTATAACGTATAACGTATAACGTATAACGTATAACGTATAACGTATAACGTATAACGTATAACGTATAACGTATAACGTATAACGTATGGCGTATAACGTATAACGTATAACGTATAACGTATACAGTATAACGTATAACGTATAACGTATAACGTATAACGTATATAGTTTAACGTATGACGTATAACGTATAACGTACAACGTTTAACGTATAACGTATAACGTATAACGTATAACGTATAACGTATATCGTACAACGTTCAACGTATAACGTATAACATATGGCGTATAACGTATAACGTATAACGTATAACGTATACAGTATAACGTATAACGTATAACGTATAACGTATAACGTATACAGTTTAACGTATGACGTATAACGTATAACGTACAACGTTTAACGTATAACGTATAACGTATAACGTATAACGTATAACGTATATCGTACAACGTTCAACGTATAACGTATAATGTATAACGTATAACGTATAACGTATAACGTATAACGTATAAGGTATAACGTATTACGTATAACGTACAACGTTTAACGTATAACGTATAACGTAGAACGTATAACGTATAACGTATAACGTACAACGTATGACGTATAACGTTCAACGTATAACGTATAACGTATAACGTATACAGTATAACGTATAACGTATAACGTGTAACGTATAACGTATAACGTATAACGTATAACGTATAACGTATAACGTATAACGTATAACGTATAACGTATAAAGTATAACGAATAACGTATAACGTCTAACGTATAACGTACAACGTTTAACGTATAACGTATAACGTAGAACGTATAACGTATAACGTATAACGTATAACGTATGACGTATAACGTATAACGTACAACGTTTAACGTATAACGTATAACGTATAACGTATAACGTATAACGTATATCGTACAACGTTCAACGTATAACGTATAATGTACAACGTATAACGTATAACGTATAACGTATAAGGAATAACGTATAACGTATAACGTATAACGTATAACGTATAACGTATAACGTATAACGTACAACGTATAACGTATAACGTATATCCTATATCGCATAACGTATAACGTATAACGTATAACGTATAACGTATAACGTATAACGTATAACGTATAACGTAAAACGTATAACGTATAACGTATAACGTATAACGTATAACGTATAACGTATAACGTATGACGTATAACGTATAACGTACAACGTTTAACGTATAATGTATAACGTAGAACGTATAACGTACAACGTATAACGTATAACGTATAACGTACAACGTACAACGTATAACGTATAACGTATATCCTATAACGCATAACGTATAACGTATAACGTATAACGTATAACGTATAACGTATAACGTATAACGTATAACGTATGTCGTATAACGTATTACGTATAACGTATAACGTATAACGTATAACGTATAACGTATAACGTATAACGTATAACGTATAACGTATAACGTATAACGTATAACGTATAACGTATAACGTCCAACGTATAACGTATAACGTATAACGTACAACGTATAACGTATAACGTATATCCTATAACGCATAACGTATAACGTATAACGTATAACGTATAACGTATAACGTACAACGTATAACGTATAACGTATATCCTATAACGCATAGCGTATAACGTATAACGTATAACGTATAACGTATAACGTATAACGTATAACGTATAACGTATAACGTATAACGTATATCGTACAACGTTCAACGTATAACGTATAACATATGGCGTATAACGTATAACGTATAACGTATAACGTATACAGTATAACGTATAACGTATAACGTATAACGTATAACGTATACAGTTTAACGTATGACGTATAACGTATAACGTACAACGTTTAACGTATAACGTATAACGTATAACGTATAACGTATAACGTATATCGTACAACGTTCAACGTATAACGTATAATGTATAACGTATAACGTATAACGTATAACGTATAACGTATAAGGTATAACGTATTACGTATAACGTACAACGTTTAACGTATAACGTATAACGTAGAACGTATAACGTATAACGTATAACGTACAACGTATGACGTATAACGTTCAACGTATAACGTATAACGTATAACGTATACAGTATAACGTATAACGTATAACGTGTAACGTATAACGTATAACGTATAACGTATAACGTATAACGTATAACGTATAACGTATAACGTATAACGTATAAAGTATAACGAATAACGTATAACGTCTAACGTATAACGTACAACGTTTAACGTATAACGTATAACGTAGAACGTATAACGTATAACGTATAACGTATAACGTATGACGTATAACGTATAACGTACAACGTTTAACGTATAACGTATAACGTATAACGTATAACGTATAACGTATATCGTACAACGTTCAACGTATAACGTATAATGTACAACGTATAACGTATAACGTATAACGTATAAGGAATAACGTATAACGTATAACGTATAACGTATAACGTATAACGTATAACGTATAACGTACAACGTATAACGTATAACGTATATCCTATAACGCATAACGTATAACGTATAACGTATAACGTATAACGTATAACGTATAACGTATAACGTATAACGTATAACGTATAACGTATAACGTATAACGTATAACGTATAACGTATAACGTATGACGTATAACGTATAACGTACAACGTTTAACGTATAATGTATAACGTAGAACGTATAACGTACAACGTATAACGTATAACGTATAACGTACAACGTACAACGTATAACGTATAACGTATATCCTATAACGCATAACGTATAACGTATAACGTATAACGTATAACGTATAACGTATAACGTATAACGTATAACGTATGTCGTATAACGTATTACGTATAACGTATAACGTATAACGTATAACGTATAACGTATAACGTATAACGTATAACGTATAACGTATAACGTATAACGTATAACGTATAACGTATAACGTCCAACGTATAACGTATAACGTATAACGTACAACGTATAACGTATAACGTATATCCTATAACGCATAACGTATAACGTATAACGTATAACGTATAACGTATAACGTACAACGTATAACGTATAACGTATATCCTATAACGCATAGCGTATAACGTATAACGTATAACGTATAACGTATAACGTATAACGTATAACGTATAACGTATAACGTATAACGTATATCGTACAACGTTCAACGTATAACGTATAATGTACAACGTATAACGTATAACGTATAACGTATAAGGTATAACGTATAACGTATAACGTATAACGTATAACGTATAACGTATAACCTATAACGTACAACGTATAACGTATAACGTATATCCTATAACGCATAACGTATAACGTATAACGTATAACGTACAACGTATAACGTATAACGTATAACGTATAACGTATAACGTATAACGTATAACGTATAACGTATAACGTATAACGTATAACGTATGACGTATAACGTATAACGTACAACGTTTAACGTATAATGTATAACGTAGAACGTATAACGTACAACGTATAACGTATAACGTATAACGTACAACGTACAACGTATAACGTATAACGTATATCCTATAACGCATAACGTATAACGTATAACGTATAACGTATAACGTATAACGTATAACGTATAACGTATAACGTATGTCGTATAACGTATTACGTATAACGTATAACGTATAACGTATAACGTATAACGTATAACGTATAACGTATAACGTATAACGTATAACGTATAACGTATAACGTATAACGTATAACGTATAACGTATAACGTATAACGTAGAACGTATAACGTACAACGTATAACGTATAACGTACAACGTAAAACGTATAACGTATATCCTATAAGGCGTAACGTATAACGTGTAACGTGTAACGTATAACGTATAACGTATAACGTATAACGTATAACGAATAACGTATAACGTATAACGTATAACGTACAACGTTTAACGTATAACGTATAACGTAAAACGTATAACGTATAACGTATAACGTATAACGTATAACGTACAACGTATACAGTATAACGTATAACGTATAACGTGTAACGTATAACGTATAACGTATAACGTATAACGTATAACGTATAACGTATAACGTATAACGTATAACGTATAACGTATAACGTATAACGTATAACGTATAACGTATGGCGTATAACGTATAACGTATAACGTATAACGTATACAGTATAACGTATAACGTATAACGTATAACGTATAACGTATACAGTTTAACGTATGACGTATAACGTATAACGTACAACGTTTAACGTATAACGTATAACGTATAACGTATAACGTATAACGTATATCGTACAACGTTCAACGTATAACGTATAACGTATGGCGTATAACGTATAACGTATAACGTATAACGTATACAGTATAACGTATAACGTATAACGTATAACGTATAACGTATACAGTTTAGCGTATGACGTATAACGTATAACGTACAACGTTTAACGTATAACGTATAACGTATAACGTATAACGTATAACGTATATCGTACAACGTTCAACGTATAACGTATAATGTATAACGTATAACGTATAACGTATAACGTATAACGTATAACGTATAAGTTATAACGTATTACGTATAACGTACAACGTTTAACGTATAACGTATAACGTAGAACGTATAACGTATAACGTATAACGTACAACGTATGACGTATAACGTATAACGTATAACGTATAACGTATAACGTATACAGTATAACGTATAACGTATAACGTGTAACGTATAACGTATAACGTATAACGTATAACGTATAACGTATAACGTATAACGTATAACGTATAACGTATAACGTATAACGTATAACGTATAACGAATAACGTATAACGTATAACGTATAACGTATAACGTACAACGTTTAACGTATAACGTATAACGTAGAACGTATAACGTATAACGTATAACGTATAACGTATGACGTATAACGTATAACGTACAACGTTTAACGTATAACGTATAACGTATAACGTATAACGTATAACGTATATCGTACAACGTTCAACGTATAACGTATAATGTACAACGTATAACGTATAACGTATAACGTATAAGGTATAACGTATAACGTATAACGTATAACGTATAACGTATAACGTATAACGTATAACGTATAACGTACAACGTATAACGTATAACGTATATCTTATAACGCATAACGTATAACGTATAACGTATAACGTATAACGTATAACGTATAACGTATAACGTATAACGTATAACGTATAACGTATAACGTGTAACGTATAACGTATAACGTATAACGTATAACGTATGACGTATAACGTATAACGTACAACGTTTAACGTATAATGTATAACGTAGAACGTATAACGTACAACGTATAACGTATAACGTATAACGTACAACGTACAACGTATAACGTATAACGTATATCCTATAACGCATAACGTATAACGTATAACGTATAACGTATAACGTATAACGTATAACGTATAACGTATAACGTATGTCGTATAACGTATTACGTATAACGTATAACGTATAACGTATAACGTATAACGTATAACGTATAACGTATAACGTATAACGTATAACGTATAACGTATAACGTATAACGTATAACGTCCAACGTATAACGTATAACGTATAACGTACAACGTATAACGTATAACGTATATCCTATAACGCATAACGTATAACGTATAACGTATAACGTATAACGTATAACGTATAACGTATAACGCATAACGTATAACGTATAACGTATAACGTATAACGTATAACGTATAACGTATAACGTATAACGTATAACGTATAACGTATAACGTATAACGTATAACGTATAACGTATAACGTATAACGTATAACGTATAACGTATAACGTATAACGTATAACGTATAACGTATAACGTATAACGTATAACGTATAACGTATAACTTATAACGTATAACGTATAACGTATAACGTATAACGTATAACGTATAACGTATAACGTATAACGTATAACGTAGAACGTATAACGTATAACGTATAACGTATAACGTATGACGTATAACGTATAACGTATAACGTATAACGTATAACGTATACAGTATAACGTATAACGTATAACGTGTAACGTATAACGTATAACGTATAACGTATAACGTATAACGTATAACGTATAACGTATAACGTATACAGTATAACGTATAACGTATAGCGTATAACGTATAACGTATACAGTATAACGTATAACGTATAACGTGTAACGTACAACGTATAACGTATAACGTATAACGTATAACGTATAACGTATAACGTATAACGTATAACGTAGAACGTATAACGTACAACGTATAACGTATAACGTACAACGTATAACGTATAACGTATATCCTATAACGCGTAACGTATAACGTATAACGTGAAACGTATAACGTATAACGTATAACGTATAACGTATAACGAATAACGTATAACGTATAACGTATAACGTACAACGTTTAACGTATAACGTATAACGTAGAACGTATAACGTATAACGTATAACGTATAACGTATGACGTATAACGTATAACGTATAACGTATAACGTATAACGTATACAGTATAACGTATAACGTATAACGTGTAACGTATAACGTATAACGTATAACGTATAACGTATAACGTATAACGTATAACTTATAACGTATAACGTATAACGTATAACGTATAACGTATAACGTATAACGTATAACGTATGGCGTATAACGTATAACGTATAACGTATAACGTATACAGTATAACGTATAACGTATAACGTATAACGTATAACGTAGAACGTATAACGTATAACGTATAACGTATAACGTATGACGTATAACGTATAACGTATAACGTATAACGTATAACGTATACAGTATAACGTATAACGTATAACGTGTAACGTATAACGTATAACGTATAATGTATAACGTATAACGTATAACGTATAACGTATCACGTCCAACGTATAACGTATAACGTATAACGTATAACGTATAACGTACAACGTTTAACGTATACCGTATAACGAATAACGTATAACGTATATCGCATGACGTATAACATATAACGTATAACGTATAACGTATAACGTACAACGTATAACGTATAACGTATATCCTATAACGCATAACGTATAACGTATAACGTATAACGTATAACGTATAACGTATAACGTATAACGTATAACGTATAACGTATAACGTATAACGTATAACGTATAACGTATAACGCATAACGTATAACGTATAACGTATAACGTATAACGTATAACGTATAACGTATAACGTATAACGTATAACGTATAACGTATAACGTATAACGTATAACGTATAACGTATAACGTATAACGTATAACGTATACAGTATAACGTATAACGTATAACGTGTAACGTACAACGTATAACGTATAACGTATAACGTATAACGAATAACGTATAACGTATATCGCATGACGTATAACATATAACCTATAACGTATAACGTATAACGTATAACGTACAACGTATAACGTATAACGTATATCCTATAACGCGTAACGTATAACGTATAACGTGAAACGTATAACGTATAACGTATAACGTATAACGTATAACGAATAACGTATAACGTATAACGTATAACGTACAACGTTTAACGTATAACGTATAACGTAGAACGTATAACGTATAACGTATAACGTATAACGTATGACGTATAACGTATAACGTATAACGTATAACGTATAACGTATACAGTATAACGTATAACGTATAACGTGTAACGTATAACGTATAACGTATAACGTATAACGTATAACGTATAACGTATAACGTATAACGTATAACGTATAACGTATAACGTATAACGTATAACGTATAACGTATAACGTATAACGTATGGCGTATAACGTATAACGTATAACGTATAACGTATACAGTATAACGTATAACGTATAACGTATAAAGTATAACGTAGAACGTATAACGTATAACGTATAACGTATAACGTATGACGTATAACGTATAACGTATAACGTATAACGTATAACGTATACAGTATAACGTATAACGTATAACGTGTAACGTATAACGTATAACGTATAACGTATAACTTATAACGTATAACGTATAACGTATCACGTCCAACGTATAACGTATAACGTATAACGTATAACGTATAACGTACAACGTTTAACGTATACCGTATAACGAATAACGTATAACGTATATCGCATGACGTATAACATATAACCTATAACGTATAACGTATAACGTACAACGTATAACGTATAACGTATATCCTATAACGCATAACGTATAACGTATAACGTATAACGTATAACGTATAACGTATAACGTATAACGTATAACGTATAACGTATAACGTAAAACGTGTAACGTATAACGTACAACGTTTAACGTTTAACGTATAACGTATAACGTGTAACGTATAACGTATAACGTACAACGTCTAACGTATAACGTATAACGTATAACGTATAACGTACAACGTATAACGTACAACGTATAACGTATAACGTATAACGTATAACGTATAACGTATAACGTATAACGTATAACGTATAACGTATATCGTATAACGTATAACGTATAACGTTTAACGTATAACGTATAACGTATAACGTATAACGTATAACGTATAACGTATAACGTATAACGTAGAACGTATAACGTATAACGTATAACGTATAACGTATGACGTATAACGTATAACGTATAACGTATAACGTATAACGTATACAGTATAACGTATAACGTATAACGTGTAACGTTTAACGTATAACGTATAACGTATAACGTATAACGTATAACGTATAACGTATAACGTCCAACGTATAACGTATAACGTATAACGTATAACGTATAACGTATAACGTATAACGTATAACGTATAACGTATAACGTATAACGTATAACGTATAACGTATAACGTATAACGTATAACGTATAACGTATAACGTATAACGTATAACGTATAACGTATAACGTATAACGTACAACGTATAACGTATAACGTATAACGTATAACGTATAACGTATAACGTATAACGTATAACGTATAACGTATAACGTATAACGTATAACGTATATCGTATAACGTATAACGTATAACGTTTAACGTATAACGTATAACGTATAACGTATAACGTATAACGTACAACGTATAACGTATAACGTATATCCTATAACGCGTAACGTATAACGTATAACGTGAAACGTATAACGTATAACGTATAACGTATAACGTATAACGAATAACGTATAACGTATAACGTATAACGTATAACGTATAACGTATAGCGTATAACGTATAACGTATAACGTATAACGTAGAACGTATAACGTACAACGTATAACGTATAACGTACAACGTATAACGTATAACGTATATCCTATAACGCGTAACGTATAACGTATAACGTATAACGTATATCGTATAACGTATAACGTATAACGTTTAACGTATAACGTATAACGTATAACGTATAACGTATAACGTATAACGTATAACGTACAACGTATAACGTATAACGTATATCCTATAACGCGTAACGTATAACGTATAACGTGAAACGTATAACGTATAACGTATAACGTATAACGTATAACGTATAGCGTATAACGTGTAACGTAAAACGTATAACGTACAACGTCTAACGTATAACGTATAACGTATAACGTACAACGTATAACGTATAACGTATATCCTATAACGCGTAACGTATAACGTATAACGTGAAACGTATAACGTATAACGTATAACGTATAACGTACAACGTATAACGTATAACGTATAACGTATAACGTATAACGTATAACGTATAACGTATAACGTATAACGTATAACGTATAACGTATATCGTATAACGTATAACGTATAACGTTTAACGTATAACGTATAACGTATAACGTATATCGTATAACGTATAACGTATAACGTACAACGTATAACGTATAACGTATATCCTATAACGCGTAACGTATAACGTATAACGTGAAACGTATAACGTACAACGTATAACGTATAACGTATAACGAATAACGTATAACGTATAACGTATAACGTATAACGTATAACGTATAGCGTATAACGTATAACGTATAACGTATAACGTAGAACGTATAACGTACAACGTATAACGTATAACGTACAACGTATAACGTATAACGTATATCCTATAACGCGTAACGTATAACGTATAACGTGAAACGTATAACGTATAACGTATAACGAATAACGTATAACGTATAACGTATAACGTACAACGTTTAACGTATAACGTATAACGTAGAACGTATAACGTATAACGTATAACGTATAACGTATGACGTATAACGTATAACGTATAACGTATAACGTATAACGTATACAGTATAACGTATAACGTATAACGTGTAACGTATAACGTATAACGTATAACGTATAACGTATAACGTATAACGTATAACGTATAACGTATAACGTATAACGTATAACGTATAACGTATAACGTATAACGTATAACGTATGGCGTATAACGTATAACGTATAACGTATAACGTATACAGTATAACGTATAACGTATAACGTATAACGTATAACGTAGAACGTATAACGTATAACGTATAACGTATCACGTATGACGTATAACGTATAACGTATAACGTATAACGTATAACGTATACAGTATAACGTATAACGTATAACGTGTAACGTTTAACGTATAACGTATAACGTATAACGTATAACGTATAACGTATAACGTATAACGTCCAACGTATAACGTATAACGTATAACGTATAACGTATAACGTATAACGTACAACGTTTAACGTATACCGTATAACGAATAACGTATAACGTATATCGCATGACGTATAACATATAACGTATAACGTATAACGTATAACGTACAACGTATAACGTATAACGTATATCCTATAACGCATAACGTATAACGTATAACGTATAACGTATAACGTATAACGTATAACGTATAACGTATAACGTATAACGTATAACGTATAACGTATAACGTAAAACGTGTAACGTATAACGTACAACGTTTAACGTTTAACGTATAACGTATAACGTATAACGTATAACGTATAACGTACAACGTTTAACGTATACCGTATAACGAATAACGTATAACGTATATCGCATGACGTATAACATATAACGTATAACGTATAACGTATAACGTATAACGTATAACGTATAATGTATAACGTATAACGTATAACGTATAACGTATAACGTATAACGTATAACGTATAACGTATAACGTATAGCGTATAACGTGTAACGTATAACGTATAACGTACAACGTCTAACGTATAACGTATAACGTATAACGTATAACGTATAACGTACAACGTATAACGTATAACGTATAACGTATAACGTACAACGTATAACGTATAACGTATAACGTATAACGTATAACGTATAACGTATATCGTATAACGTATAACGTATAACGTTTAACGTATAACGTATAACGTATAACGTATAACGTATAACGTATAACGTATAACGTACAACGTATAACGTATAACGTATATCCTATAACGCATAACGTATAACGTATAACGTATAACGTATAACGTGAAACGTATAACGTATAACGTATAACGTATAACGTATAACGAATAACGTATAACGTATAACGTATAACGTATAACGTATAACGTATAGCGTATAACGTATAACGTATAACGTATAACGTAGAACGTATAACGTACAACGTATAACGTATAACGTACAACGTATAACGTATAACGTACAACGTATAACGTATAACGTATATCCTATAACGCGTAACGTATAACGTATAACGTGAAACGTATAACGTATAACGTATAACGTATAACGTATAACGAATAACGTATAACGTATAACGTATAACGTACAACGTTTAACGTATAACGTATAACGTAGAACGTATAACGTATAACGTATAACGTATAACGTATGACGTATAACGTATAACGTATAACGTATAACGTATAACGTATACAGTATAACGTATAACGTATAACGTGTAACGTATAACGTATAACGTATAACGTATAACGTATAACGTATAACGTATAACGTATAACGTATAACGTATAACGTATAACGTATAACGTATAACGTATAACGTATAACGTATGGCGTATAACGTATAACGTATAACGTATAACGTATACAGTATAACGTATAACGTATAACGTATAACGTATAACGTAGAACGTATAACGTATAACGTATAACGTATCACGTATGACGTATAACGTATAACGTATAACGTATAACGTATAACGTATACAGTATAACGTATAACGTATAACGTGTAACGTTTAACGTATAACGTATAACGTATAACGTATAACGTATAACGTATAACGTATAACGTCCAACGTATAACGTATAACGTATAACGTATAACGTATAACGTATAACGTACAACGTTTAACGTATACCGTATAACGAATAACGTATAACGTATATCGCATGACGTATAACATATAACGTATAACGTATAACGTATAACGTACAACGTATAACGTATAACGTATATCCTATAACGCCTAACGTATAACGTATAACGTATAACGTATAACGTATAACGTATAACGTATAACGTATAACGTATAACGTATAACGTATAACGTATAACGTAAAACGTGTAACGTATAACGTACAACGTTTAACGTTTAACGTATAACGTATAACGTATAACGTATAACGTATAACGTACAACGTTTAACGTATACCGTATAACGAATAACGTATAACGTATATCGCATGACGTATAACATATAACGTATAACGTATAACGTATAACGTATAACGTATAACGTATAATGTATAACGTATAACGTATAACGTATAACGTATAACGTATAACGTATAACGTATAACGTATAACGTATAGCGTATAACGTGTAACGTATAACGTATAACGTACAACGTCTAACGTATAACGTATAACGTATAACGTATAACGTATAACGTACAACGTATAACGTATAACGTATAACGTATAACGTACAACGTATAACGTATAACGTATAACGTATAACGTATAACGTATAACGTATATCGTATAACGTATAACGTATAACGTTTAACGTATAACGTATAACGTATAACGTATAACGTATAACGTATAACGTATAACGTACAACGTATAACGTATAACGTATATCCTATAACGCATAACGTATAACGTATAACGTATAACGTATAACGTGAAACGTATAACGTATAACGTATAACGTATAACGTATAACGAATAACGTATAACGTATAACGTATAACGTATAACGTATAACGTATAGCGTATAACGTATAACGTATAACGTATAACGTAGAACGTATAACGTACAACGTATAACGTATAACGTACAACGTATAACGTATAACGTATATCCTATAACGCGTAACGTATAACGTATAACGTATAACGTATATCGTATAACGTATAACGTATAACGTTTAACGTATAACGTATAACGTATAACGTATAACGTATAACGTATAACGTATAACGTACAACGTATAACGTATAACGTATATCCTATAACGCGTAACGTATAACGTATAACGTGAAACGTATAACGTATAACGTATAACGTATAACGTATAACGAATAACGTATAACGTATAACGTATAACGTATAACGTATAACGTATAACGTATAACGTATAATGTATAACGTATAACGTATAACGTATAGCGTATAACGTGTAACGTAAAACGTATAACGTACAACGTCTAACGTATAACGTATAACGTATAACGTATAACGTACAACGTATAACGTATAACGTATAACGTATAACGTATAACGTATAACGTATAACGTATAACGTATAACGTATAACGTATAACGTATAACGTATAACGTATATCGTATAACGTATAACGTATAACGTTTAACGTATAACGTATAACGTATAACGTATATCGTATAACGTATAACGTATAACGTACAACGTATAACGTATAACGTATATCCTATAACGCGTAACGTATAACGTATAACGTGAAACGTATAACGTATAACGTATAACGTATAACGTATAACGAATAACGTATAACGTATAACGTATAACGTATAACGTATAACGTATAGCGTATAACGTATAACGTATAACGTATAACGTAGAACGTATAACGTACAACGTATAACGTATAACGTACAACGTATAACGTATAACGTATATCCTATAACGCGTAACGTATAACGTATAACGTGAAACGTATAACGTATAACGTATAACGTATAACGTATAACGAATAACGTATAACGTATAACGTATAACGTACAACGTTTAACGTATAACGTATAACGTAGAACGTATAACGTATAACGTATAACGTATAACGTATGACGTATAACGTATAACGTATAACGTATAACGTATAACGTATACAGTATAACGTATAACGTATAACGTGTAACGTATAACGTATAACGTATAACGTATAACGTATAACGTATAACGTATAACGTATAACGTATAACGTATAACGTATAACGTATAACGTATAACGTATAACGTACAACGTTTAACGTATACCGTATAACGAATAACGTATAACGTATATCGCATGACGTATAACATATAACGTATAACGTATAACGTATAACGTATAACGTATAACGTATAATGTATAACGTATAACGTATAACGTATAACGTATAACGTATAACGTATAACGTATAACGTATAACGTATAGCGTATAACGTGTAACGTATAACGTATAACGTACAACGTCTAACGTATAACGTATAACGTATAACGTATAACGTATAACGTACAACGTATAACGTATAACGTATAACGTATAACGTACAACGTATAACGTATAACGTATAACGTATAACGTATAACGTATAACGTATATCGTATAACGTATAACGTATAACGTTTAACGTATAACGTATAACGTATAACGTATAACGTATAACGTATAACGTATAACGTACAACGTATAACGTATAACGTATATCCTATAACGCATAACGTATAACGTATAACGTATAACGTATAACGTGAAACGTATAACGTATAACGTATAACGTATAACGTATAACGAATAACGTATAACGTATAACGTATAACGTATAACGTATAACGTATAGCGTATAACGTATAACGTATAACGTATAACGTAGAACGTATAACGTACAACGTATAACGTATAACGTACAACGTATAACGTATAACGTATATCCTATAACGCGTAACGTATAACGTATAACGTATAACGTATATCGTATAACGTATAACGTATAACGTTTAACGTATAACGTATAACGTATAACGTATAACGTATAACGTATAACGTATAACGTACAACGTATAACGTATAACGTATATCCTATAACGCGTAACGTATAACGTATAACGTGAAACGTATAACGTATAACGTATAACGTATAACGTATAACGAATAACGTATAACGTATAACGTATAACGTATAACGTATAACGTATAACGTATAACGTATAATGTATAACGTATAACGTATAACGTATAGCGTATAACGTGTAACGTAAAACGTATAACGTACAACGTCTAACGTATAACGTATAACGTATAACGTATAACGTACAACGTATAACGTATAACGTATAACGTATAACGTATAACGTATAACGTATAACGTATAACGTATAACGTATAACGTATAACGTATAACGTATAACGTATATCGTATAACGTATAACGTATAACGTTTAACGTATAACGTATAACGTATAACGTATATCGTATAACGTATAACGTATAACGTACAACGTATAACGTATAACGTATATCCTATAACGCGTAACGTATAACGTATAACGTGAAACGTATAACGTATAACGTATAACGTATAACGTATAACGAATAACGTATAACGTATAACGTATAACGTATAACGTATAACGTATAGCGTATAACGTATAACGTATAACGTATAACGTAGAACGTATAACGTACAACGTATAACGTATAACGTACAACGTATAACGTATAACGTATATCCTATAACGCGTAACGTATAACGTATAACGTGAAACGTATAACGTATAACGTATAACGTATAACGTATAACGAATAACGTATAACGTATAACGTATAACGTACAACGTTTAACGTATAACGTATAACGTAGAACGTATAACGTATAACGTATAACGTATAACGTATGACGTATAACGTATAACGTATAACGTATAACGTATAACGTATACAGTATAACGTATAACGTATAACGTGTAACGTATAACGTATAACGTATAACGTATAACGTATAACGTATAACGTATAACGTATAACGTATAACGTATAACGTATAACGTATAACGTATAACGTATAACGTATAACGTATGGCGTATAACGTATAACGTATAACGTATAACGTATACAGTATAACGTATAACGTATAACGTATAACGTATAACGTAGAACGTATAACGTATAACGTATAACGTATCACGTATGACGTATAACGTATAACGTATAACGTATAACGTATAACGTATACAGTATAACGTATAACGTATAACGTGTAACGTTTAACGTATAACGTATAACGTATAACGTATAACGTATAACGTATAACGTATAACGTCCAACGTATAACGTATAACGTATAACGTATAACGTATAACGTACAACGTTTAACGTATACCGTATAACGAATAACGTATAACGTATATCGCATGACGTATAACATATAACGTATAACGTATAACGTATAACGTACAACGTATAACGTATAACGTATATCCTATAACGCATAACGTATAACGTATAACGTATAACGTATAACGTATAACGTATAACGTATAACGTATAACGTATAACGTATAACGTATAACGTATAACGTAAAACGTGTAACGTATAACGTACAACGTTTAACGTTTAACGTATAACGTATAACGTATAACGTATAACGTATAACGTACAACGTTTAACGTATACCGTATAACGAATAACGTATAACGTATATCGCATGACGTATAACATATAACGTATAACGTATAACGTATAACGTATAACGTATAACGTATAATGTATAACGTATAACGTATAACGTATAACGTACAACGTATAACGTATAACGTATAACGTATAACGTATAGCGTATAACGTGTAACGTATAACGTATAACGTACAACGTCTAACGTATAACGTATAACGTATAACGTATAACGTATAACGTACAACGTATAACGTATAACGTATAACGTATAACGTACAACGTATAACGTATAACGTATAACGTATAACGTATAACGTATAACGTATATCGTATAACGTATAACGTATAACGTTTAACGTATAACGTATAACGTATAACGTATAACGTATAACGTATAACGTATAACGTACAACGTATAACGTATAACGTATATCCTATAACGCATAACGTATAACGTATAACGTATAACGTATAACGTATAACGTATAACGTATAACGTATAACGTATAACGTATAACGTATAACGTATAACGTATAACGTATAACTTATAACGTATAACGTATAACGTATAACGTATAACGTATAACGTATAACGTATAACGTATAACGTATAACGTATAACGTATAACGTATAACGTATAACGTATAACGTATAACGTATAGCGTGTAACGTATAACGTATAACGATTAACGTAAAACGTATGACGTATTACGTATTACGTATAACGTATAACGTATAACGTATAACGTATAACGTATAACGTATAACGTTTAACGTATAACGTATAACGTATAACGTATAACGTATAACGTATAACGTATAACGTACAACGTATAACGTATAACGTATATCCTATAACGCGTAACGTATAACGTATAACGTGAAACGTATAACGTATAACGTATAACGTATAACGTATAACGAATAACGTATAACGTATAACGTATAACGTATAACGTATAACGTATAGCGTATAACGTATAACGTATAACGTATAACGTATAACGTATAACGTACAACGTATAACGTATAACGTACAACGTATAACGTATAACGTATATCCTATAACGCGTAACGTATAACGTATAACGTGAAACGTATAACGTATAACGTATAACGTATAACGTATAACGAATAACGTATAACGTATAACGTATAACGTACAACGATTAACGTATAACGTATAACGTATAACGTATGGCGTATAACGTATAACGTATAACGTATATCGTATAACGTATAACGTATAACGTTTAACGTATAACGTATAACGTATAACGTATAACGTATAACGTATAACGTATAACGTACAACGTATAACGTATAACGTATATCCTATAACGCGTAACGTATAACGTATAACGTGAAACGTATAACGTATAACGTATAACGTATAACGTATAACGTATAACGTATAACGTATAACGTATAACGTATAACGTATAGCGTATAACGTGTAACGTATAACGTAGAACGTATAACGTATAACGTATAACGTATAACGTATGACGTATAACGTATAACGTATAACGTATAACGTATAACGTATACAGTATAACGTCTAACGTATAACGTGTAACGTATAACGTATAACGTATAACGTATAACGTATAACGTATAACGTATAACGTATAACGTATAACGTATAACGTATAACGTATAACGTATAACGTATAACGTATAACGTATAACGTATAACGTATAACGTATAACGTATGGCGTATAACGTATAACGTATAACGTATAACGTATACAGTATAACGTATAACGTATAACGTATAACGTATAACGTAGAACGTATAACGTATAACGTATAACGTATAACGTATGACGTATAATGTATAACGTATAACGTATAACGTATAACGTATACAGTATAACGTATAACGTATAACGTGTAACGTTTAACGTATAACGTATAACGTATAACGTATAACGTATAACGTATAACGTATAACGTCCAACGTATAACGTATAACGTATAACGTATAACGTATAACGTACAACGTTTAACGTATACCGTATAACGAATAACGTATAACGTATATCGCATGACGTATAACATATAACGTATAACGTATAACGTATAACGTACAACGTATAACGTATAACGTATATCCTATAACGCGTAACGTATAACGTATAACGTATAACGTATAACGTATAACGTATAACGTATAACGTATAACGTATAACGTATAACGTATAACGTATAACGTATAACGTATAACGTATAACGTATAACGTATAACGTATAGCGTATAACGTGTAACGTATAACGTATAACGTACAACGTCTAACGTATAACGTATAACGTATAACGTATAACGTATAACGTATAACGTAAAACGTATAACGTATAACGTATAACGTATAACGTATAACGTATAACGTATAACGTATAACGTATAACGTATAACGTATAACGTATAGCGTATAACGTGTAACGTATAACGTATAACGTACAACGTCTAACGTATAACGTATAACGTATAACGTATAACGTACAACGTATAACGTATAACGTATAACGTATAACGTATAACGTATAACGTATAACGTATAACGTATAACGTATAACGTATAACGTATATCGCATAACGTATAACGTATAACGTTTAACGTATAACGTATAACGTATAACGTATAACGAATAACGTATAACGTATAACGTATAACGTACAACGATTAACGTATAACGTATAACGTATAACGTATGGCGTATAACGTATAACGTATAACGTATATCGTATAACGTATAACGTATAACGTTTAACGTATAACGTATAACGTATAACGTATAACGTATAACGTATAACGTATAACGTACAACGTATAACGTATAACGTATATCCTATAACGCGTAACGTATAACGTATAACGTGAAACGTATAACGTATAACGTATAACGTATAACGTATAACGTATAACGTATAACGTATAACGTATAACGTATAACGTATAGCGTATAACGTGTAACGTATAACGTAGAACGTATAACGTATAACGTATAACGTATAACGTATGACGTATAACGTATAACGTATAACGTATAACGTATAACGTATACAGTATAACGTCTAACGTATAACGTGTAACGTATAACGTATAACGTATAACGTATAACGTATAACGTATAACGTATAACGTATAACGTATAACGTATAACGTATAACGTATAACGTATAACGTATAACGTATAACGTATAACGTATAACGTATAACGTATAACGTATGGCGTATAACGTATAACGTATAACGTATAACGTATACAGTATAACGTATAACGTATAACGTATAACGTATAACGTAGAACGTATAACGTATAACGTATAACGTATAACGTATGACGTATAATGTATAACGTATAACGTATAACGTATAACGTATACAGTATAACGTATAACGTATAACGTGTAACGTTTAACGTATAACGTATAACGTATAACGTATAACGTATAACGTATAACGTATAACGTCCAACGTATAACGTATAACGTATAACGTATAACGTATAACGTACAACGTTTAACGTATACCGTATAACGAATAACGTATAACGTATATCGCATGACGTATAACATATAACGTATAACGTATAACGTATAACGTACAACGTATAACGTATAACGTATATCCTATAACGCGTAACGTATAACGTATAACGTATAACGTATAACGTATAACGTATAACGTATAACGTATAACGTATAACGTATAACGTATAACGTATAACGTATAACGTATAACGTATAACGTATAACGTATAACGTATAGCGTATAACGTGTAACGTATAACGTATAACGTACAACGTCTAACGTATAACGTATAACGTATAACGTATAACGTATAACGTATAACGTAAAACGTATAACGTATAACGTATAACGTATAACGTATAACGTATAACGTATAACGTATAACGTATAACGTATAACGTATAACGTATAGCGTATAACGTGTAACGTATAACGTATAACGTACAACGTCTAACGTATAACGTATAACGTATAACGTATAACGTACAACGTATAACGTATAACGTATAACGTATAACGTATAACGTATAACGTATAACGTATAACGTATAACGTATAACGTATAACGTATATCGCATAACGTATAACGTATAACGTTTAACGTATAACGTATAACGTATAACGTATAACGTATAACCTATAACGTATAACGTATAACGTACAACGTATAACGTATAACGTATATCCTATAACGCGTAACGTATAACGTATAACGTGAAACGTATAACGTATAACGTATAACGTATAACGTACAACGAATAACGTATAACGTATAACGTATAACGTATAACGTATAACGTATAGCGTATAACGTATAACGTATAACGTATAACGTAGAACGTATAACGTACAACGTATAACGTATAACGTACAACGTATAACGTATAACGTATATCCTATAACGCGTAACGTATAACGTATAACGTATAACGTATATCGTATAACGTATAACGTATAACGTTTAACGTATAACGTATAACGTATAACGTATAACGTATAACGTATAACGTATAACGTACAACGTATAACGTATAACGTATATCCTATAACGCGTAACGTATAACGTATAACGTGAAACGTATAACGTATAACGTATAACGTATAACGTATAACGAATAACGTATAACGTATAACGTATAACGTATAACGTATAACGTATAACGTATAACGTATAACGTATAACGTATAACGTATAACGTATAGCGTATAACGTGTAACGTATAACGTATAACGTACAACGTCTAACGTATAACGTATAACGTATAACGTATAACGTACAACGTATAACGTATAACGTATAACGTATAACGTATAACGTATACAGTATAACGTATAACGTATAACGTATAGCGTATAACGTGTAACGTATAACGTATAACGTACAACGTCTAACGTATAACGTATAACGTATAACGTATAACGTACAACGTATAACGTATAACGTATAACGTATAACGTATAACGTATAACGTATAACGTATAACGTATAACGTATAACGTATAACGTATAACGTATATCGTATAACGTATAACGTATAACGTATAGCGTATAACGTATAACGTATAACGTATAACGTATAACGTATAACGATTAACGTAAAACGTATGACGTATTACGTATTACGTATAACGTATAACGTATAACGTATAACGTATAACGTATAACGTATAACGTATAACGTATAACGTATAACGTATAACGTATAACGCATAACGTACAACGTATAACGTATAACGTATAACGTATAACGTATAACGTACAACGTTTAACGTATAACGTATAACATAGAACGTATAACGTATAACGTATAACGCATGACGTATAACGTATAACGTACAACGTTTAACGTATAACGTATAACGTATAACGTATAACGTATAACGTATAACGTATATCGTACAAAGTTCAACGTATAACGTATAATGTATAACGTATAACGTATAACGTACAACGTCTAACGTATAACGTATAACGTATAACGTATAACGTACAACGTATAACGTATAACGTATAACGTATAACGTATAACGTATAACGTATAACGTATAACGTATAACGTATAACGTATAACGTATATCGTATAACGTATAACGTATAACGTTTAACGTATAACGTATAACGTACAACGTATAACGTATAACGTATAACGTATAACGTATAACGTACAACGTATAACGTATAACGTATATCCTATAACGCATAACGTATAACGTATAACGTATAACGTATAACGTATAACGTATAACGTATAACGTATAACGTATAACGTATAACGTATAACGTATAACGTATAACGTATAACGTATAACGTATAACGTATAACGTATAACGTATAACGTATAACGTATAACGTATAACGTATAACGTATAACGTATAACGTATAACGTATAACGTATAGCGTGTAACGTATAACGTATAACGATTAACGTAAAACGTATAACGTATAACGTATAACGTACAACGTATAACGTATAACGTATAACGTATAACGTATAACGTATAACGTATAACGTATAACGTATAACGTATAACGTATAACGTATATCGTATAACGTATAACGTATAACGTTTAACGTATAACGTATAACGTACAACGTATAACGTATAACGTATAACGTATAACGTATAACGTACAACGTATAACGTATAACGTATATCCTATAACGCATAACGTATAACGTATAACGTATAACGTATAACGTATAACGTATAACGTATAACGTATAACGTATAACGTATAACGTATAACGTATAACGTATAACGTATAACGTATAACGTATAACGTATAACGTATAACGTATAACGTATAACGTATAACGTATAACGTATAACGTATAACGTATAACGTATAACGTATAACGTATAGCGTGTAACGTATAACGTATAACGATTAACGTAAAACGTATGACGTATTACGTATTACGTATAACGTATAACGTATAACGTATAACGTATAACGTATAACGTATAACGTATAACGTATAACGTATAACGTATAACGTATAACGTATAACGCATAACGTATAACGTATAACGTATAACGTATAACGTATAAAGTATAACGTATAACGTACAACGTTTAACGTATAACGTATAACATAGAACGTATAACGTATAACGTATAACGCATGACGTATAACGTATAACGTACAACGTTTAACGTATAACGTATAACGTATAACGTATAACGTATAACGTATATCGTACAAAGTTCAACGTATAACGTATAATGTATAACGTATAACGCATAACGTATAACGTATAAGGTATAACGTATAACGTATAACGTACAACGTTAACGTATAACGTATAACGTAGAACGTATAACGTATAACGTATAACGTATAACGTATGACGTATAACGTATAACGTATAACGTATAACGTATAACGTATAACGTATAGCGTATAACGTGTAACGTATAACGTATAACGTACAACGTCTAACGTATAACGTATAACGTATAACGTATAACGTATAACGTACAACGTATAACGTATAACGTATAACGTATAACGTACAACGTATAACGTATAACGTATAACGTATAACGTATAACGTATTACGTATATCGTATAACGTATAACGTATAACGTTTAACGTATAACGTATAACGTATAACATAGAACGTATAACGTATAACGTATAACGTATGACGTATAACGTATAACGTACAACGTTTAACGAATAACGTATAACGTATAACGTATAACGTATAACGTATATCGTACAAAGTTCAACGTATAACGTATAATGTATAACGTATAACGTATAACGTATAACGTACAAGGTATAACGTATAACGTATAACGTACAACGTTTAACGTATAACGTATAACGTAGAACGTATAACGTATAACGTATAACGTATAACGTATGACGTATAACGTATAACGTATAACGTATAACGTATAACGTATACAGTATAACGTATAACGTATAACGTGTAACGTATAACGTATAACGTATAACGTATCACGTATAACGTATAACGTATAACGTATAACGTATAACGTATAACGTATAACGTATAACGTATAACGAATAACGTATAACGTATAACGTATAACGTACAACGTTTAACGTATAACGTATAACGTAGAACGTATAACGTATAACGTATAACGTATAACGTATGACGTATAACGTATAACGTACAACGTTTAACGTATAACGTATAACGTATAACGTATAACGTATAACGTACAACGTTTAACGTATAACGTATAACGTAGAACGTATAACGTATAACGTATAACGTATAACGTATGACGTATAACGTATAACGTATAACGTATAACGTATAACGTATACAGTATAACGTATAACGTATAACGTGTAACGTATAACGTATAACGTATAACGTATAACGTATAACGTATAACGTATAACGTATAACGTATAACGTATAACGTATGACGTATAACGTATAACGTATAACGTATAACGTAGAACGTATAACGTATAACGTATAACGTATAACGTGAAACGTATAACGTATAACGTATAACGTATAACGTATAACGAATAACGTATAACGTATAACGTATAACGTACAACGTTTAACGTATAACGTATAACGTAGAACGTATAACGTATAACGTATAACGTATAACGTATGACGTATAACGTATAACGTATAACGTATAACGTATAACGTATACAGTATAACGTATAACGTATAACGTATAACGTATAACGTATATCCTATAACGTATAACGTATAACGTACAACGTTTAACGTATAACGTATAACGTACAACGTTTAACGTATAACGTATAACGTAGAACGTATAACGTATAACGTATAACGTATAACGTATGACGTATAACGTATAACGTATAACGTATAACGTATAACGTATACAGTATAACGTATAACGTATAACGTGTAACGTATAACGTATAACGTATAACGTATAACGTATAACGTATAACGTATAACGTATAACGTATAACGTATAACGTATAAGGTATAACGAATAACGTATAACGTATAATGTATTACGTATAACGTATAACGTATAACGTATAAGGTATAACGTATAACGTATAACGTAGAACGTATAACGTATAACGTATAACGTATAACGTATGACGTGTAACGTATATCGTATAACGTATAACGTATAACGTTTAACGTATAACGTATAACGTATAACGTATAACGTATAACGTATAACGTATAACGTATAACGTACAACGTATAACGTATAACGTATATCCTATAACGCGTAACGTATAACGTATAACGTGAAACGTATAACGTATAACGTATAACGTATAACGTATAACGTATAACGTATAACGAATAACGTATAACGTATAACGTATAACGTATAACGTATAACGTATAACGTATAACGTATAACGTATAACGTATAACGTAGAACGTATAACGTACAACGTATAACGTATAACGTACAACGTATAACGTATAACGTATATCCTATAACGCGTAACGTATAACGTATAACGTGAAACGTATAACGTATAACGTATAACGTATAACGTATAACGAATAACGTATAACGTATAACGTATAACGTACAACGTTTAACGTATAACGTATAACGTAGAACGTATAACGTATAACGTATAACGTATAACGTATGACGTATAACGTATAACGTATAACGTATAACGTATAACGTATAACGTATAACGTATAACGTATAACGTAGAACGTATAACGTATAACGTATAACGTATAACGTATAACGTATGACGTATAACGTATAACGTATAACGTATAACGTATAACGTATACAGTATAACGTATAACGTATAACGTGTAACGTATAACGTATAACGTATAACGCATAACGTATAACGTATAACGTATAACGTATAACGTATAACGTATAACGTATAACGTATAATGTATAACGTATAACGTATAACGTATAACGTATAACGTATAACGTATAACGTATAACGTATAACGTATAACGTATAACGTATAGCGTATAACGTGTAACGTATAACGTATAACGTACAACGTCTAACGTATAACGTATAACGAATAACGTATAACGTACAACGTATAACGTATAACGTATAACGTATAACGTATAACGTATAACGTATAACGCATAACGTATAACGTATAACGTATAACGTATATCGTATAACGTATAACGTATAACGTTTAACGTATAACGTATAACGTACAACGTATAACGTATAACGTATAACGTATAACGTATAACGTACAACGTATAACGTATAACGTATATCCTATAACGCATAACGTATAACGTATAACGTATAACGTATAACGTATAACGAATAACGTATAACGTATAACGTATAACGTATAACGTATAACGTATAACGTATAACGTATAACGTATAACGTATAACGTATAACGTATAACGTATAACGTATAGCGTATAACGTATAACGTATAACGTATAACGTATAACGTATAACGATTAACGTAAAACGTATGACGTATTACGTATTACGTATAACGTATAACGTATAACGTATAACGTATAACGTATAACGTATAACGTATAACGTATAACGTATAACGTATAACGTATAACGCATAACGTACAACGTATAACGTATAACGTATAACGTATAACGTATAACGTACAACGTTTAACGTATAACGTATAACATAGAACGTATAACGTATAACGTATAACGCATGACGTATAACGTATAACGTACAACGTTTAACGTATAACGTATAACGTATAACGTATAACGTATAACGTATAACGTATATCGTACAAAGTTCAACGTATAACGTATAATGTATAACGTATAACGTATAACGTACAACGTCTAACGTATAACGTATAACGTATAACGTATAACGTACAACGTATAACGTATAACGTATAACGTATAACGTATAACGTATAACGTATAACGTATAACGTATAACGTATAACGTATAACGTATATCGTATAACGTATAACGTATAACGTTTAACGTATAACGTATAACGTACAACGTATAACGTATAACGTATAACGTATAACGTATAACGTACAACGTATAACGTATAACGTATATCCTATAACGCATAACGTATAACGTATAACGTATAACGTATAACGTATAACGTATAACGTATAACGTATAACGTATAACGTATAACGTATAACGTATAACGTATAACGTATAACGTATAACGTATAACGTATAACGTATAACGTATAACGTATAACGTATAACGTATAACGTATAACGTATAACGTATAACGTATAACGTATAACGTATAGCGTGTAACGTATAACGTATAACGATTAACGTAAAACGTATGACGTATTACGTATTACGTATAACGTATAACGTATAACGTATAACGTATAACGTATAACGTATAACGTATAACGTATAACGTATAACGTATAACGTATAACGTATAACGCATAACGTATAACGTATAACGTATAACGTATAACGTATAAAGTATAACGTATAACGTACAACGTTTAACGTATAACGTATAACATAGAACGTATAACGTATAACGTATAACGCATGACGTATAACGTATAACGTACAACGTTTAACGTATAACGTATAACGTATAACGTATAACGTATAACGTATATCGTACAAAGTTCAACGTATAACGTATAATGTATAACGTATAACGTATAACGTATAACGTATAAGGTATAACGTATAACGTATAACGTACAACGTTAACGTATAACGTATAACGTAGAACGTATAACGTATAACGTATAACGTATAACGTATGACGTATAACGTATAACGTATAACGTATAACGTATAACGTATACAGTATAACGTATAACGTATAACGTGTAACGTATAATGTATAACGTATAACGTATAACGTATAACGTATAACGTATAACGTATAACGTATAACGTATAACGTATAACGTATAACGAATAACGTATAACGTATAACGTATAACGTACAACGTTTAACGTATAACGTATAACGTAGAACGTATAACGTATAACGTATAACGTATAACGTATGACGTATAACGTATAAGGTACAACGTTTAACGTATAACGTATAACGTATAACGTATAACGTATAACGTATATCGTACAACGTTCAACGTATAACGTATAATGTATAACGTATAACGTATAACGTATAACGTATAAGGTATAACGTATAACGTATAACGTATAACGTCTAACGTATAACGTATAACGTATAACGTATAACGTATAACGTATAACGTACAACGTATAACGTATAACGTATTATATAACGTATAACGTATAACGTACAACGTTTAACGTATAACGTATAACGTATAACGTATAACGTATAACGTATAACGTACAACGTATAACGTATAACGTATAACGTATAACGTATAACGTATAACGTATAACGTATAACGTGTAACGTATAACGTATAACGTATAACGTATAACGTATAACGTATAACGTACATCGTATAACGTATAACGTATAACGTATAACGTATAACGTATAACGTATAACGTATAACGTATAACGTATAACGTATAACGTATAACGTATAACGTATAACGTACAACGTTTAACGTATAACGTCTAACGTATAACGTATAACGTATAACGTATAACGTATAACGTATAACGTATAACGTATAACGTATAACGTATAACGTATAAGGTATAAGGTATAACGTATAACGTATAACGTATAACGTATAACGTATAACGTATAACGTATAACGTATAACGTATAACGAATAACGTATAACGTATAACGTATAACGTACAACGTTTAACATATAACGTATAACGTAGAACGTATAACGTATAACGTATAACGTATAACGTATGACGTATAACGTATAAGGTACAACGTTTAACGTATAACGTATAACGTATAACGTATAACGTATAACGTATATCGTACAACGTTCAACGTATAACGTATAATGTATAACGTATAACGTATAACGTATAACGTATAAGGTATAACGTATAACGTATAACGTATAACGTATAACGTATAACGTATAACGTATAACGTATAACGTATAACGTATAACGTACAACGTATAACGTATAACGTATTATATAACGTATAACGTATAACGTACAACGTTTAACGTATAACGTATAACGTATAACGTATAACGTATAACGTATAACGTACAACGTATAACGTATAACGTATAACGTATAACGTATAACGTATAACGTATAACGTATAACGTGTAACGTATAACGTATAACGTATAACGTATAACGTATAACGTACATCGTATAACGTATAACGTATAACGTATAACGTATAACGTATAACGTATAACGTATAACGTATAACGTATAACGTATAACGTATAACGTATAACGTATAACGTATAACGTACAACGTTTAACGTATAACGTCTAACGTATAACGTATAACGTATAACGTATAACGTATAACGTATAACGTATAACGTATAACGTATAACGTATAACGTATAAGGTATAAGGTATAACGTATAACGTATAACGTATAACGTATAACGTATAACGTATAACGTATAACGTATAACGTACAACGTTTAACGTATAACGTATAACGTATAACGTATAACGTATAACGTATAACGTACAACGTATAACGTATAACGTATATCCTATAACACATAACGTATAATGTATAACGTATAATATAACGTATAACGTATAACGTATAACGTATAACGTATACCCTATAACGTATAACGTATAACGTATAACGTATAACGTATAACGTATAACGTATAACTTATAACGTATAACGTGTAACGTATAACGTATAACGTATAACGTATAACGTATAACGTATAACGTATAACGTATAACGTATAACGTATAACGTAAAACGTATAACGTATAACGTATAACGTATAACGTATAACGTATAACGTATAACGTATAACGAATAACGTATAACGTATAACGTATAACGTATAACGTATAACGTATAACGTATAACGTATAACGTATAACGTATAACGTATAACGTATAACGTATAACGTATAACGTATAACGTACAACGTATAACGTATAACGTATATCCTATAGCGCATAACGTATAACGTATAACGTATAACGTATAACGTATAACGTATAACGTATAACGTTTAACGTATAACGTATAACGTATAACGTATAACGTATAACGTATAACGTATAACGTATAACGTATAACGTATAACGTATAACGTATAACGTATAACGTATAACGTATAACGTATAACGTATAACGTATAACGTATAACGTATAACGTATGACGTATAACGTATAACGTACAACGTTTAACGTATAATGTATAACGTAGAACGTAGAACGTATAACGTACAACGTATAACGTATAACGTATAACGTACAACGTATAACGTATAACGTATATCCTATAACGCATAACGTATAACGTATAACGTATAACGTATAACGTATAACGTATAACGTATAACGTATAACGTATAACGTATGTCGTATAACGTATAACCTACAACGTATAACGTATAACGTATAACGTATAACGTATAACGTATAACGTATAACGTATAACGTTCAACGTATAACGTATAATGTATAACGTATAACGTATAACGTATAACGTATAAGGTATAACGTACAACGTTTAACGTTTAACGTATAACGTATAACGTATAACGTATAACGTATAACGTACAACGTTTAACGTATACCGTATAACGAATAACGTATAACGTATATCGCATGTCGTATAACATATAACGTATAACGTATAACGTACAACGTATAACGTATAACGTATAACGTATAACGTATAACGTATAACGTATAACGTATAACGTATAACGTATAACGTATAACGTATAACGTATAACGTATAGCGTATAACGTGTAACGTATAACGTATAACGTACAACGTCTAACGTATAACGTATAACGTATAACGTATAACGTACAACGTATAACGTATAACGTATAACGTATAACGTATAACGTATAACGTATAACGCATAACGTATAACGTATAACGTATAACGTATATCGTATAACGTATAACGTATAACGTTTAACGTATAACGTATAACGTACAACGTATAACGTATAACGTATAACGTATAACGTATAACGTACAACGTATAACGTATAACGTATATCCTATAACGCATAACGTATAACGTATAACGTATAACGTATAACGTATAACGTATAACGTATAACGTATAACGTATAACGTATAACGTATAACGTATAACGTATAACGTATAACGTATAACGTATAACGTATAACGTATAACGTATAGCGTATAACGTATAACGTATAACGTATAACGTATAACGTATAACGTATAACGATTAACGTAAAACGTATGACGTATTACGTATTACGTATAACGTATAACGTATAACGTATAACGTATAACGTATAACGTATAACGTATAACGTATAACGTATAACGTATAACGTATAACGCATAACGTACAACGTATAACGTATAACGTATAACGTATAACGTATAACGTACAACGTTTAACGTATAACGTATAACATAGAACGTATAACGTATAACGTATAACGCATGACGTATAACGTATAACGTACAACGTTTAACGTATAACGTATAACGTATAACGTATAACGTATAACGTATATCGTACAAAGTTCAACGTATAACGTATAATGTATAACGTATAACGTATAACGTATAACGTATAACGTATAACGTATAACGTATAACGTATAACGTATAACGTATAACGTATAACGTATAACGTATAACGTATAACGTATAACGTATAACGTATAACGTATAACGTATAACGTATAACGCATAACGTACAACGTATAACGTATAACGTATAACGTATAACGTATAACGTACAACGTTTAACGTATAACGTATAACATAGAACGTATAACGTATAACGTATAACGCATGACGTATAACGTATAACGTACAACGTTTAACGTATAACGTATAACGTATAACGTATAACGTATAACGTATATCGTACAAAGTTCAACGTATAACGTATAATGTATAACGTATAACGTATAACGTACAACGTCTAACGTATAACGTATAACGTATAACGTATAACGTACAACGTATAACGTATAACGTATAACGTATAACGTATAACGTATAACGTATAACGTATAACGTATAACGTATAACGTATATCGTATAACGTATAACGTATAACGTTTAACGTATAACGTATAACGTACAACGTATAACGTATAACGTATAACGTATAACGTATAACGTACAACGTATAACGTATAACGTATATCCTATAACGCATAACGTATAACGTATAACGTATAACGTATAACGTATAACGTATAACGTATAACGTATAACGTATAACGTATAACGTATAACGTATAACGTATAACGTATAACGTATAACGTATAACGTATAACGTATAACGTATAACGTATAACGTATAACGTATAACGTATAACGTATAACGTATAACGTTTAACGTAGAACGTATAACGTATAACGTATAACGTATAACGTATGACGTATAACGTATAACGTATAACGTATAACGTATAACGTATAACGTATAACGTATAACGTATAACGCATAACGTACAACGTATAACGTATAACGTATAACGTATAACGTATAACGTACAACGTTTAACGTATAACGTATAACATAGAACGTATAACGTATAACGTATAACGCATGACGTATAACGTATAACGTACAACGTTTAACGTATAACGTATAACGTATAACGTATAACGTATAACGTATATCGTACAAAGTTCAACGTATAACGTATAATGTATAACGTATAACGTATAACGTACAACGTCTAACGTATAACGTATAACGTATAACGTATAACGTACAACGTATAACGTATAACGTATAACGTATAACGTATAACGTATAACGTATAACGTATAACGTATAACGTATAACGTATAACGTATATCGTATAACGTATAACGTATAACGTTTAACGTATAACGTATAACGTACAACGTATAACGTATAACGTATAACGTATAACGTATAACGTACAACGTATAACGTATAACGTATATCCTATAACGCATAACGTATAACGTATAACGTATAACGTATAACGTATAACGTATAACGTATAACGTATAACGTATAACGTATAACGTATAACGTATAACGTATAACGTATAACGTATAACGTATAACGTATAACGTATAACGTATAACGTATAACGTATAACGTATAACGTATAACGTATAACGTATAACGTATAACGTTTAACGTATAACGTATAACGTATAACGTATAACGTATAACGTATAGCGTGTAACGTATAACGTATAACGATTAACGTAAAACGTATGACGTATTACGTATTACGTATAACGTATAACGTATAACGTATAACGTATAACGTATAACGTATAACGTATAACGTATAACGTATAACGTATAACGTATAACGTATAACGCATAACGTATAACGTATAACGTATAACGTATAACGTATAACGTATAACGTATAACGTACAACGTTTAACGTATAACGTATAACATAGAACGTATAACGTATAACGTATAACGCATGACGTATAACGTATAACGTACAACGTTTAACGTATAACGTATAACGTATAACGTATAACGTATAACGTATATCGTACAAAGTTCAACGTATAACGTATAATGTATAACGTATAACGTATAACGTATAACGTATAAGGTATAACGTATAACGTATAACGTACAACGTTAACGTATAACGTATAACGTAGAACGTATAACGTATAACGTATAACGTATAACGTATGACGTATAACGTATAACGTATAACGTATAACGTATAACGGATACAGTATAACGTATAACGTATAACGTGTAACGTATAATGTATAACGTATAACGTATAACGTATAACGTATAACGTATAACGTATAACGTATAACGTATAACGTATAACGTATAACGTATAACGAATAACGTATAACGTATAACGTATAACGTACAACGTTTAACGTATAACGTATAACGTAGAACGTATAACGTATAACGTATAACGTATAACGTATGACGTATAACGTATAACGTGCAACGTTTAACGTATAACGTATAACGTATAACGTATAACGTATAACGTATATCGTACAACGTTCAACGTATAACGTATAATGTATAACGTATAACGTATAACGTATAACGTATAAGGTATAACGTATAACGTATAACGTATAACGTATAACGTATAACGTATAACGTATAACGTATAACGTATAACGTATAACGTATAACGTACAACGTATAACGTATAACGTATTATATAACGTATAACGTATAACGTACAACGTTTAACGTATAACGTATAACGTATAACGTATAACGTATAACGTATAACGTACAACGTATAACGTATAACGTATAACGTATAACGTATAACGTATAACGTATAACGTATAACGTGTAACGTATAACGTATAACGTATAACGTATAACGTATAACGTACAACGTATAACGTATAACGTATAACGTATAACGTATAACGTATAACGTATAACGTATAACGTATAACGTATAACGTATAACGTATAACGTACAACGTTTAACGTATAACGTCTAACGTATAACGTATAACGTATAACGTATAACGTATAACGTATAACGTATAACGTATAACGTATAACGTATAACGTATAACGTATAAGGTATAAGGTATAACGTATAACGTATAACGTATAACGTATAACGTATAACGTATAACGTATAACGTATAACGTACAACGTTTAACGTATAACGTATAACGTATAACGTATAACGTATAACGTATAACGTACAACGTATAACGTATAACGTATATCCTATAACACATAACGTATAATGTATAACGTATAATATAACGTATAACGTATAACGTATAACGTATAACGTATACCGTATAACGTATAACGTATAACGTATAACGTATAACGTATAACGTATAACGTATAACTTATAACGTATAACGTGTAACGTATAACGTATAACGTATAACGTATAACGTATAACGTATAACGTATAACGTATAACGTAAAACGTATAACGTATAACGTATAACGTATAACGTATAACGTATAACGTATAACGTATAACGTATAACGTATAACGAATAACGTATAACGTATAACGTATAACGTATAACGTATAACGTATAACGTATAACGTATAACGTATAACGTATAACGTATAACGTATAACGTATAACGTATAACGTATAACGTACAACGTATAACGTATAACGTATATCCTATAGCGCATAACGTATAACGTATAACGTATAACGTATAACGTATAACGTATAACGTATAACGTTTAACGTATAACGTATAACGTATAACGTATAACGTATAACGTATAACGTATAACTAATAACGTATAACGTATAACGTATAACGTATAACGTATAACGTATAACGTATAACGTATAACGTATAACGTATAACGTATAACGTACAACGTTTAACGTATAACGTATAACGTATAACGTATAACGTATAACGTATAACGTATAACTTATAACGTATGACGTATAACGTATAACGTACAACGTTTAACGTATAATGTATAACGTAGAACGTAGAACGTATAACGTACAACGTATAACATATTACGTATAACGTACAACGTATAACGTATAACGTATATCCTATAACGCATAACGTATAACGTATAACGTATAACGTATAACGTATAACGTATAACGTATAACGTATAACGTATAACGTATGTCGTATAACGTATAACGTATAACGTATAACGTATAACGTATAACGTATAACGTATAACGTATAACGTATAACGTATAACGTATAACGTATAACGTACAACGTATAACGTATAACGTATATCCTATAACGCATAACGTATAACGTATAACGTATAACGTATAACGTATAACGTATAACGTATAACGTATAACGTATAACGTATAACGTATAACGTATAACGTATAACGTATAACGTATAACGTATAACGTATAACGTATAACGTATAACGTATAACGTATAACGTATAACGTATAACGTATAACGTATAACGTACAACGTTTAACGTATAACGTATAACGTAGAACGTATAACGTATAACGTATAACGGATAACGTATGACGTATAACGTATAACGTACAACGTTTAACGTATAATGTATAACGTAGAACGTAGAACGTATAACGTACAACGTATAACGTATAACGTATAACGTACAACGTATAACGTATAACGTATATCCTATAACGCATAACGTATAACGTATAACGTATAACGTATAACGTATAACGTATAACGTATAACGTATAACGTATAACGTATGTCGTATAACGTATAACGTATATCCTATAACGCATAACGTATAACGTATAACGTATAACGTATAACGTATAACGAATAACGTATAACGTATAACGTATAACGTACAACGTTTAACGTATAACGTATAACGTATAACGTATAACGTATAACGTATAACGTATAACGTATAACGTATAACGTATAACGTATAACGTATAACGTATATCCTATAACGCATAACGTATAACGTATAACGTATAACGTATAACGTATAACGTATAACGTATACCGTATAACGAATAACGTATAACGTACAACGTTTAACGTATAAGGTATAACGTATAACGTATAACGTATAACGTATAACGTATAACGTATAACGTATAACGTATGTCGTATAACGTATAACGTATAACGTATAACGTATAACGTATAACGTATAACTTATAACGTATAACGTATAACGTATAACGAATAACGTATAACGTATAACGTATAACGTATAACGTATAACGTATAACGTATAACGTATGGCGTATAACGTATAACGTATGACGTATAACGTATAACGTATAACGTACAACGTTTAACGTATAATGTATAACGTAGAACGTAGAACGTATAACGTACAACGTATAACGTATAACGTATAACGTACAACGTATAACGTATAACGTATATCCTATAACGCATAACGTATAACGTATAACGTATAACGTATAACGTATAACGTATAACGTATAACGTATAACGTATAACGTATGTCGTATAACGTATAACGTATAACGTATAACGTATAACGTATAACGTATAACGTACAACGTTTAACGTATAACGTATAACGTATAACGTATAACGTATAACGTACAACGTTTAACGTATAACGTATAACGTATAACGTATAACGTATAACGTATAACGTATAACGTATAACGTATAACGAATAACGTATAACGTATAACGTATAACGTATAACGTATAACGTATAACGTATAACGTATAACGTATAACGTATAACGTATAACGTATAACGTATAACGTATAACGTATAACGTACAACGTATAACGTATAACGTATATCCTATAGCGCATAACGTATAACGTATAACGTATAACGTATAACGTATAACGTATAACGTATAACGTTTAACGTATAACGTATAACGTATAACGTATAACGTATAACGTATAACGTATAACTAATAACGTATAACGTATAACGTATAACGTATAACGTATAACGTATAACGTATAACGTATAACGTATAACGTATAACGTATAACGTACAACGTTTAACGTATAACGTATAACGTATAACGTATAACGTATAACGTATAACTTATAACGTATGACGTATAACGTATAACGTACAACGTTTAACGTATAATGTATAACGTAGAACGTAGAACGTATAACGTACAACGTATAACATATAACGTATAACGTACAACGTATAACGTATAACGTATATCCTATAACGCATAACGTATAACGTATAACGTATAACGTATAACGTATAACGTATAACGTATAACGTATAACGTATAACGTATGTCGTATAACGTATAACGTATAACGTATAACGTATAACGTATAACGTATAACGTATAACGTATAACGTATAACGTATAACGTATAACGTATAACGTACAACGTATAACGTATAACGTATATCCTATAACGCATAACGTATAACGTATAACGTATAACGTATAACGTATAACGTATAACGTATAACGTATAACGTATAACGTATAACGTATAACGTATAACGTATAACGTATAACGTATAACGTATAACGTATAACGTATAACGTATAACGTATAACGTATAACGTATAACGTATAACGTATAACGTATAACGTATAACGTACAACGTTTAACGTATAACGTATAACGTAGAACGTATAACGTATAACGTATAACGGATAACGTATGACGTATAACGTATAACGTACAACGTTTAACGTATAATGTATAACGTAGAACGTAGAACGTATAACGTACAACGTATAACGTATAACGTATAACGTACAACGTATAACGTATAACGTATATCCTATAACGCATAACGTATAACGTATAACGTATAACGTATAACGTATAACGTATAACGTATAACGTATAACGTATAACGTATAACGTATGTCGTATAACGTATAACGTATATCCTATAACGCATAACGTATAACGTATAACGTATAACGTATAACGTATAACGTATAACGTATAACGTATAACGTATAACGTATAACGTATAACGTATAACGTATAACGTATGTCGTATAACGTATAACGTATAACGTATAACGTATAACGTATAACGTATAACGTACAACGTTTAACGTATAACGTATAACGTATAGCGTATAACGTATAACGTACAACGTTTAACGTATAACGTATAACGTATAACGTATAACGTATAACGTATAACGTATAACGTATAACGTATAACGAATAACGTATAACGTATAACGTATAACGTATAACGTATAACGTATAACGTATAACGTATAACGTATAACGTATAACGTATAACGTATAACGTATAACGTATAACGTATAACGTACAACGTATAACGTATAACGTATATCCTATAGCGCATAACGTATAACGTATAACGTATAACGTATAACGTATAACGTATAACGTATAACGTTTAACGTATAACGTATAACGTATAACGTATAACGTATAACGTATAACGTATAACTAATAACGTATAACGTATAACGTATAACGTATAACGTATAACGTATAACGTATAACGTATAACGTATAACGTATAACGTATAACGTACAACGTTTAACGTATAACGTATAACGTATAACGTATAACGTATAACGTATAACTTATAACGTATGACGTATAACGTATAACGTACAACGTTTAACGTATAATGTATAACGTAGAACGTAGAACGTATAACGTACAACGTATAACATATAACGTATAACGTACAACGTATAACGTATAACGTATATCCTATAACGCATAACGTATAACGTATAACGTATAACGTATAACGTATAACGTATAACGTATAACGTATAACGTATAACGTATGTCGTATAACGTATAACGTATAACGTATAACGTATAACGTATAACGTATAACGTATAACGTATAACGTATAACGTATAACGTATAACGTATAACGTATAACGTACAACGTATAACGTATAACGTATATCCTATAACGCATAACGTATAACGTATAACGTATAACGTATAACGTATAACGTATAACGTATAACGTATAACGTATAACGTATAACGTATAACGTATAACGTATAACGTATAACGTATAACGTATAACGTATAACGTATAACGTATAACGTATAACGTATAACGTATAACGTATAACGTATAACGTATAACGTATAACGTATAACGTATAACGTACAACGTTTAACGTATAACGTATAACGTAGAACGTATAACGTATAACGTATAACGGATAACGTATGACGTATAACGTATAACGTACAACGTTTAACGTATAATGTATAACGTAGAACGTAGAACGTATAACGTACAACGTATAACGTATAACGTATAACGTACAACGTATAACGTATAACGTATATCCTATAACGCATAACGTATAACGTATAACGTATAACGTATAACGTATAACGTATAACGTATAACGTATAACGTATAACGTATGTCGTATAACGTATAACGTATATCCTATAACGCATAACGTATAACGTATAACGTATAACGTATAACGTATAACGAATAACGTATAACGTATAACGTATAACGTACAACGTTTAACGTATAACGTATAACGTATAACGTATAACGTATAACGTATAACGTATAACGTATAACGTATAACGTATAACGTATAACGTATAACGTATATCCTATAACGCATAACGTATAACGTATAACGTATAACGTATAACGTATAACGTATAACGTATACCGTGTAACGAATAACGTATAACGTACAACGTTTAACGTATAAGGTATAACGTATAACGTATAACGTATAACGTATAACGTATAACGTATAACGTATAACGTATGTCGTATAACGTATAACGTATAACGTATAACGTATAACGTATAACGTATAACTTATAACGTATAACGTATAACGTATAACGAATAACGTATAACGTATAACGTATAACGTATAACGTATAACGTATAACGTATAACGTATGGCGTATAACGTATAACGTATGACGTATAACGTATAACGTATAACGTACAACGTTTAACGTATAATGTATAACGTAGAACGTAGAACGTATAACGTACAACGTATAACGTATAACGTATAACGTACAACGTATAACGTATAACGTATATCCTATAACGCATAACGTATAACGTATAACGTATAACGTATAACGTATAACGTATAACGTATAACGTATAACGTATAACGTATGTCGTATAACGTATAACGTATAACGTATAACGTATAACGTATAACGTATAACGTACAACGTTTAACGTATAACGTATAACGTATAACGTATAACGTATAACGTATAACGTATAACGTATAACGTATAACGTATAACGTACAACGTATAACGTATAACGTATATCCTATAACGCATAACGTATAACGTATAACGTATAACGTATAACGTATAACGTATAACGTATAACGTATATCCTATAACGCATAACGTATAACGTATAACGTATAACGTATAACGTATAACGTATAACGTATACCGTATAACGAATAACGTATAACGCATAACGTATAACGTATAACGTACAACGTTTAACGTATAAGGTATAACGTATAACGTATAACGTATAACGTATAACGTATAACGTATAACGTATGACGTATAACGTATAACGTACAACGTTTAACGTATAATGTATAACGTAGAACGTAGAACGTATAACGTACAACGTATAACGTATAACGTATAACGTACAACGTATAACGTATAACGTATATCCTATAACGCATAACGTATAACGTATAACGTATAACGTATAACGTATAACGTATAACGTATAACGTATAACGTATAACGTATGTCGTATAACGTATAACGTATAACGTATAACGTATAACGTATAACGTATAACGTATAACGTATAACGTATAACGTATAACGTATAACGTACAACGTATAACGTATAACGTATATCCTATAACGCATAACGTATAACGTATAACGTATAACGTATAACGTATAACGTATAACGTATAACGTATAACGTATAACGCATAACGTATAACGTATAACGTATAACGTATAACGTATAACGTATAACGTATAACGTATAACGTATAACGTATAACGTATAACGTATAACGTACAACGTTTAACGTATAACGTATAACGTAGAACGTATAACGTATAACGTATAACGTATAACGTATGACGTATAACGTATAACGTATAACGTACAACGTTTAACGTATAATGTATAACGTAGAACGTAGAACGTATAACGTACAACGTATAACGTATAACGTATATCCTATAACGCATAACGTATAACGTATAACGTATAACGTATAACGTATAACGTATAACGTATAACGTATAACGTATAACGCATAACGTATAACGTATAACGTATAACGTATAACGTATAACGTATAACGTATAACGTATATCCTATAACGCATAACGTATAACGTATAACGTATAACGTATAACGTATAACGTATAACGTATAACGTATAACGTATAACGTATAACTTATAACGTATAACGTATAACGTATAACGTATAACGTATAACGTATAACGTATAACGTATAACGTATAACGTATAACGTATAACGTATGGCGTATAACGTATAACGTATAATGTATAACGTCCAACGTATAACGTATAACGTATAACGTATAACGTATAACGTACAACGTTTAACGTATACCGTATAACGAATAACGTATAACGTATATCGCATGATGTATAACATATAACGTATAACGTATAACGTATAACGTACAACGTATAACGTATAACGTATAACGTATATCCTATAACGCATAACGTATAACGTATAACGTATAACGTATAACGTATAACGAATAACGTATAACGTATAACGTATAACGTACAACGTTTAACGTATAACGTATAACGTATAACGTATAACGTATAACGTATAACGTATAACGTATAACGTATAACGTACAACGTATAACGTATAACGTATATCCTATAACGCATAACGTATAACGTATAACGTATAACGTATAACGTATAACGTATAACGTATAACGTATATCCTATAACGCATATCGTATAACGTATAACGTATAACGTATAACGTATAACGTATAACGTATACCGTATAACGAATAACGTATAACGCATAACGTATAACGTACAACGTTTAACGTATAACGTATAACGTAGAACGTATAACGTATAACGTATAACGTATAACGTATGACGTATAACGTATAACGTACAACGTTTAACGTATAACGTATAACGTATAACGTATAACGTATAACGTATATCGTACAACGTTCAACGTATAACGTATAATGTATAACGTATAACGTATGACGTATAACGTATAAGGTATAACGTATAACGTGTAACGTATAACGTATAACGTATAACGAATAACGTATAACGTATAACGTATAACGTATAACGTATAACGTATATCCTATAACGCATAACGTATAACGTATAACGTATAACGTATAACGTATAACGTATAACGTATAACGTATAACGTATAACGTATAACGTATAACGTATAACGTATAACGTATAACGTATAACGTGTAACGAATAACGTATAACGTATATCGCATGACGTATAACATATAACGTATAACGTATAACGTACAACGTATAACGTATAATGTATATCCTATAACGCATAACGTATAACGTATAACGTATAACGTATAACGTATAACGTATAACGTATAACGTATAACGTATATCGTATAACGTATAACGTACAACGCTTAACGTATAACGTATAACGTATAACGTATAACGTATAACGTATAACGTATAACGTACAACGTATAACGTATAACGTATATCCTATAACGCATAACGTATAACGTCTAACGTATAACGTATAACGTATAACGTATAACGTATAACGTATAACGTATAACGTATAACGTATAACGTATAACGTATAACGTATAACGTATAATGTATAACGTATAACGTATAACGTATAACGTATAACGTATAACGTATAACGTACAACGTATAACGTATAACGTATATCCTATAACACATAACGTATAATGTATAACGTATAATATAACGTATAACGTATAACGTATAACGTATAACGTATACCGTATAACGTATAACGTATAACGTATAACGTATAACGTATAACGTATAACGTATAACGTATAACGTATAACGTATAACGTACAACGTTTAACGTATAACGTATAACGTATAACGTATAACGTATAACGTATAACGTATAACGTATAACGTATAACGTATAACGTATAACGTATAACGTACAACGTTTAACGTATAACGTATAACGTATAACGTATAACGTATAACGTATAACATATAACGTATAACGTATGACGTATAACGTATAACGTACAACGTTTAACATATAATGTATAACGTAGAACGTAGAACGTATAACGTACAACGTATAACGTATAACGTATAACGTATAACGTACAACGTATAACGTATAACGTATATCCTATAACGCATAACGTATAACGTATAACGTATAACGTATAACGTATAACGTATAACGTATAACGTATGACGTATAACGTATGTCGTATAACGTATAACGTATAACGTATAACGTATAACGTATAACGTATAACGTATAACGTATAACGTATAACGTATAACGTATAACGTATAACGTATAACGTACAACGTATAACGTATAACGTATATCCTATAACGCATAACGTATAACGTATAACGTATAACGTATAACGTACAACGTATAACGTATAACGTATAACGTATAACGTATATCCTATAACGCATAACGTATAACGTATAACGTATAACGTATAACGTATAACGTATAACGTATAACGTATAACGTATAACTTATAACGTATAACGTATAACGTATAACGTATAACGTATAACGTATAACGTATAACGTATAACGTATAACGTATAACGTATAACGTATAACGTATAACGTATAACGTATGGCGTATAACGTATAACGTATAATGTATAACGTCCAACGTATAACGTATAACGTATAACGTATAACGTATAACGTACAACGTTTAACGTATACCGTATAACGAATAACGTATAACGTATATCGCATGACGTATAACATATAACGTATAACGTATAACGTACAACGTACAACGTATAACGTATAACGTATAACGTATATCCTATAACGCATAACGTATAACGTATAACGTATAACGTATAACGTATAACGTATAACGAATAACGTATAACGTATAACGTATAACGTACAACGTTTAACGTATAACGTATAACGTATTACGTATAACGTATAACGTACAACGTATAACGTATAACGTATATCCTATAACGCATAACGTATAACGTATAACGTATAACGTATAACGTATAACGTATAACGTATATCCTATAACGCATAACGTATAACGTATAACGTATAACGTATAACGTATAACGTATAACGTATACCGTATAACGAATAACGTATAACGCATAACGTATAACGTACAACGTTTAACGTATAACGTATAACGTAGAACGTATAACGTATAACGTATAACGTATAACGTATAACGTATAACGTATAACGTATAACGTATAACGTATAACGTATAACGTACAACGTATAACGTATAACGTATAACGTATAACGTATAACGTATATCCTATAACGCATAACGTATAACGTATATCCTATAACGCATAACGTATAACGTATAACGTATAACGTATAACGTATAACGTATAACGTATAACGTATATCCTATAACGCATAACGTACAACGTTTAACTTATAACGTATAACGTATAACGTATAACGTATAACGTATAACGTATAACGTATAACGTATAACGTACAACGTATAACGTATAACGTATATCCTATAACGCATAACGTATAACGTATAACGTATAACGTATAACGTATAACGTATAACGTATAACGTATATCCTATAACGCATAACGTATAACGTATAACGTATAACGTATAACGTATAACGTATAACGTATACCGTATAACGAATAACGTATAACGCATAACGTATAACGTACAACGTTTAACGTATAACGTATAACGTAGAACGTATAACGTATAACGTATAACGTATAACGTATGACGTATAACGTATAACGTACAACGTTTAACGTATAACGTATAACGTATATCCTATAACGCATAACGTATAACGTATAACGTATAACGTATAACGTATAACGTATAACGTATAACGTATATCCTATAACGCATAACGTACAACGTTTAACGTATAACGTATACCGTATAACGAATAACGTATAACGTATATCGCATGACGTATAACATATAACGTATAACGTATAACGTACAACGTACAACGTATAACGTATAACGTATAACGTATATCCTATAACGCATAACGTATAACGTATAACGTATAACGTATAACGTATAACGTATAACGAATAACGTATAACGTATAACGTATAACGTACAACGTTTAACGTATAACGTATAACGTATAACGTATAACGTATAACGTATAACGTATAACGTATAACGTATAACGTACAACGTATAACGTATAACGTATATCCTATAACGCATAACGTATAACGTATAACGTATAACGTATAACGTATAACGTATAACGTATAACGTATAACGTATATCCTATAACGAATAACGTACAACGTTTAACGTATAACGTATAACGTATAACGTATAACGTATAACGTATAACGTATAACGTATAACGTATAACGTACAACGTATAACGTATAACGTATATCCTATAACGCATAACGTATAACGTATAACGTATAACGTATAACGTATAACGTATAACGTATAACGTATATCCTATAACGCATAACGTATAACGTATAACGTATAACGTATAACGTATAACGTATAACGTATACCGTATAACGAATAACGTATAACGCATAACGTATAACGTACAACGTTTAACGTATAACGTATAACGTAGAACGTATAACGTATAACGTATAACGTATAACGTATGACGTATAACGTATAACGTACAACGTTTAACGTATAACGTATAACGTATAACGTATAACGTATAACGTATATCGTACAACGTTCAACGTATAACGTATAATGTATAACGTATAACGTATAACGTATAACTTATAACGTATAACGTATAACGCATAACGTATAACGTACAACGTTTAACGTATAACGTATAACGTAGAACGTATAACGTATAACGTATAACGTATAACGTATAACGTATAACGTACAACGTATAACGTATAACGTATAACGTATAACGTATATCCTATAACGCATAACGTATAACGTATAACGTATAACGTATAACGTATAACGTATAACGTATAACGTATAACGTATAACTTATAACGTATAACGTATAACGTATAACGTATAACGTATAACGTATAACGTATAACGTATAACGTATAACGTATAACGTATAACGTATAACGTATAACGTATAACGTATAACGTATAACGTATAACGTATAACGTATAACGTACAACGTATAACGTATAACGTATAACGTATAACGTATATCCTATAACGCATAACGTATAACGTATAACGTATAACGTATAACGTATAACGTATAACGTATAACGTATAACGTATAACGTATAACGTATAACGTATAACGTATAACGTATAACGTACAACGTATAACGTATAACGTATAACGTATAACGTATATCCTATAACGCATAACGTATAACGTATAACGTACAACGTATAACGTATAACGTATAACGTATAACGTATATCCTATAACGCATAACGTATAACGTATAACGTATAACGTATAACGTATAACGTATAACGTATAACGTATAACGTATAACTTATAACGTATAACGTATAACGTATAACGTATAACGTATAACGTATAACGTATAACGTATAACGTATAACGTATAACGTATAACGTATAACGTATAACGTATAACGTATGGCGTATAACGTATAACGTATAATGTATAACGTCCAACGTATAACGTATAACGTATAACGTATAACGTATAACGTACAACGTTTAACGTATACCGTATAACGAATAACGTATAACGTATATCGCATGACGTATAACATATAACGTATAACGTATAACGTACAACGTACAACGTATAACGTATAACGTATAACGTATATCCTATAACGCATAACGTATAACGTATAACGTATAACGTATAACGTATAACGTATAACGAATAACGTATAACGTATAACGTATAACGTACAACGTTTAACGTATAACGTATAACGTATTACGTATAACGTATAACGTACAACGTATAACGTATAACGTATATCCTATAACGCATAACGTATAACGTATAACGTATAACGTATAACGTATAACGTATAACGTATAACGTATAACGTATAACGTATAACGTATGTCGTATAACGTATAACGTATAACGTATAACGTATAACGTATAACGTATAACGTATAATGTATAACGTATAACGTATAACGTATAACGTATAACGTATAACGTATAACGTATAACGTATAACGTATAACGTATAACGTATAACGTATAACGTATAACGTACAACGTATAACGTATAACGTATAACGTATAACGTATATCCTATAACGCATAACGTATAACGTATAACGTATAACGTATAACGTATAACGTATAACGTATAACGTATAACGTATAACTTATAACGTATAACGTATAACGTATAACGTATAACGTATAACGTATAACGTATAACGTATAACGTATAACGTATAACGTATAACGTATAACGTATAACGTATAACGTATGGCGTATAACGTATAACGTATAATGTATAACGTCCAACGTATAACGTATAACGTATAACGTATAACGTATAACGTACAACGTTTAACGTATACCGTATAACGAATAACGTATAACGTATATCGCATGACGTATAACATATAACGTATAACGTATAACGTACAACGTACAACGTATAACGTATAACGTATAACGTATATCCTATAACGCATAACGTATAACGTATAACGTATAACGTATAACGTATAACGTATAACGAATAACGTATAACGTATAACGTATAACGTACAACGTTTAACGTATAACGTATAACGTATTACGTATAACGTATAACGTACAACGTATAACGTATAACGTATATCCTATAACGCATAACGTATAACGTATAACGTATAACGTATAACGTATAACGTATAACGTATATCCTATAACGCATAACGTATAACGTATAACGTATAACGTATAACGTATAACGTATAACGTATACCGTATAACGAATAACGTATAACGCATAACGTATAACGTACAACGTTTAACGTATAACGTATAACGTAGAACGTATAACGTATAACGTATAACGTATAACGTATAACGTATAACGTATAACGTATAACGTATAACGTATAACGTATAACGTACAACGTATAACGTATAACGTATAACGTATAACGTATATCCTATAACGCATAACGTATAACGTATATCCTATAACGCATAACGTATAACGTATAACGTATAACGTATAACGTATAACGTATAACGTATAACGTATATCCTATAACGCATAACGTACAACGTTTAACTTATAACGTATAACGTATAACGTATAACGTATAACGTATAACGTATAACGTATAACGTATAACGTATAACGTACAACGTATAACGTATAACGTATATCCTATAACGCATAACGTATAACGTATAACGTATAACGTATAACGTATAACGTATAACGTATAACGTATATCCTATAACGCATAACGTATAACGTATAACGTATAACGTATAACGTATAACGTATAACGTATACCGTATAACGAATAACGTATAACGCATAACGTATAACGTACAACGTTTAACGTATAACGTATAACGTAGAACGTATAACGTATAACGTATAACGTATAACGTATGACGTATAACGTATAACGTACAACGTTTAACGTATAACGTATAACGTATATCCTATAACGCATAACGTATAACGTATAACGTATAACGTATAACGTATAACGTATAACGTATAACGTATATCCTATAACGCATAACGTACAACGTTTAACGTATAACGTATACCGTATAACGAATAACGTATAACGTATATCGCATGACGTATAACATATAACGTATAACGTATAACGTACAACGTACAACGTATAACGTATAACGTATAACGTATATCCTATAACGCATAACGTATAACGTATAACGTATAACGTATAACGTATAACGTATAACGAATAACGTATAACGTATAACGTATAACGTACAACGTTTAACGTATAACGTATAACGTATAACGTATAACGTATAACGTATAACGTATAACGTATAACGTATAACGTACAACGTATAACGTATAACGTATATCCTATAACGCATAACGTATAACGTATAACGTATAACGTATAACGTATAACGTATAACGTATAACGTATAACGTATAACGTATATCCTATAACGAATAACGTACAACGTTTAACGTATAACGTATAACGTATAACGTATAACGTATAACGTATAACGTATAACGTATAACGTATAACGTACAACGTATAACGTATAACGTATATCCTATAACGCATAACGTATAACGTATAACGTATAACGTATAACGTATAACGTATAACGTATAACGTATAACGTATATCCTATAACGCATAACGTATAACGTATAACGTATAACGTATAACGTATAACGTATAACGTATACCGTATAACGAATAACGTATAACGCATAACGTATAACGTACAACGTTTAACGTATAACGTATAACGTAGAACGTATAACGTATAACGTATAACGTATAACGTATGACGTATAACGTATAACGTACAACGTTTAACGTATAACGTATAACGTATAACGTATAACGTATAACGTATATCGTACAACGTTCAACGTATAACGTATAATGTATAACGTATAACGTATAACGTATAACGTATAAGGTATAACGTATAACGTATAACGTATAACGTATAACGTATAACGTATAACGTATAACGTATAACGTATAACGTTTAACGTATAACGTATAACGTATAACGTATAACGTATAACGTATAACGTATAACGTACAACGTATAACGTATAACGTATAACATATAACGTATAACGTATAACATATAACGTACAACGTATAACGTATAACGTATATCCTATAACGCATAACGTATAACGTATAACGTATAACGTATAACGTATAACGTATAACGTATAACGTATAACGTATAACGTATAACGTATAACGTATAACGTATAACGTATAACGTATAACGTATAACGTATAACGTATAACGTATAACGTATAACGTGTAACGAATAACGTATAACGTATATCGCATGACGTATAACATATAACGTATAACGTATAACGTACAACGTATAACGTATAATGTATATCCTATAACGCATAACGTATAACGTATAACGTATAACGTATAACGTATAACGTATAACGTATAACGTATAACGTATATCGTATAACGTATAACGTACAACGTTTAACGTATAACGTATAACGTATAACGTATAACGTATAACGTACAACGTATAACGTATAACGTATATCCTATAACGCATAACGTATAACGTATAACGTATAACGTATAACGTATAACGTATAACGTATAACGTATAACGTATAACGTATAACGTATAACGTATAACGTATAACGTATAACGTATAACGTATAACGTATAACGTATAACGTATAACGTATAACGTATAACGTATAACGTATAACGTATAACGTATAACGTATAACGTATAACGTATAACGTATAACGTATAACGTATAACGTCTAACGTATAACGTATAACGTATAACGTATAACGTATAACGTATAACGTATAACGTATAACGTATAGCGTGTAACGTATAACGTATAACGATTAACGTAAAACGTATGACGTATTACATATTACGTATAACGTATAACGTATAACGTATAACGTATAACGTATAACGTATAACGTATAACGTATAACGTATAACGTATAACGTATATCGTATAACGCATAACGTATAACGTATAACGTAGAACGTATAACGTCTAACGTATAACGTATAACGTATAACGTATAACGTATAACGTATAACGTATAACGTATAACGTATAACGTATAACGTATAACGTATAACGTATATTGTATAACGTATAACGTATACAGTATAACGTATAACGTATAACGTATAACGTACAACGTTTAACGTACAACGTATAACGTAGAACGTATAACGTATAACGTATAACGTATAACGTATGACGTATAACGTATAACGTATAACGTATAACGTATAACGTATACAGTATAACGTATAACGTATAACGTATAACGTATAACGTATAACGTATAACGTATAACGTATACAGTATAACGTATAACGTATAACGTGTAACATATAACGTATAACGTATAACGTATAACGTATAACGTATAACGTATAACGTATAACGTATAACGTATAACGTAGAACGTATAACGTACAACGTATAACGTATAACGTATAACGTATAACGTATGACGTATAACGTATAACGTATAACGTATAACGTATAACGTATACAGTATAACGTATAACGTATAACGTGTAACGTATAACGTATAACGTATAACGTATAACGTATAACGTATAACGTATAACGTATAACGTATAACGTCCAACGTATAACGTATAACGTATAACGTATAACGTATAACGTACAACGTTTAACGTATACCGTATAACGAATAACGTATAACGTATATCGCATGACGTATATCATATAACGTATAACGTATAACGTATAACGTACAACGTATAACGTATAACGTATATCGTATAACGTATAACGTACAACGTATAACGTATAACGTATATCCTATAACGCATAACGTATAACGTATAACGTATAACGTATAACGTATAACGAATAACGTATAACGTATAACGTGTAACGTATAACGTATAACGTATAACGTCTAACGTATAACGTATAACGTATAACGTGTAACATATAACGTATAACGTATAACGTATAACGTATAACGTATAACGTATAACGTATAACGTATAACGTATAACGTAGAACGTATAACGTACAACGTATAACGTATAACGTATAACGTATAACGTATGACGTATAACGTATAACGTATAACGTATGTCGTATAACGTATAACGTATAACGTATAACGTATAACGTATAACGTATAACGTATAATGTATAACGTATAACGTATAACGTATAACGTATAACGTATAACGTATAACGTATAACGTATAACGTATAACGTATAACGTATAACGTATAACGTATAACGTACAACGTATAACGTATAACGTATAACGTATAACGTATATCCTATAACGCATAACGTATAACGTATAACGTATAACGTATAACGTATAACGTATAACGTATAACGTATAACGTATAACGTATGTCGTATAACGTATAAGGTATAACGTATAACGTATAACGTATAACGTATAACGTATAACGTATAACGTATAACGTATAACGTACAACGTTTAACGTATAACGTATAACGTATAACGTATAACGTATAACGTATAACGTATAACGTACAACGTATAACGTATAACGTATAACGTATAACGTATAACGTACAACGCGTAACGTATAACGTATAACGTATAACGTATAACGTATAACGTATAACGTACAACGTATAACGTATAACGTATATCCTATAACACATAACGTATAACGTATAACGTATAACGTATAACGTATAACGTATCACGTATAACGTATAACGTATAGCGTCTAACGTATAACGTATAACGTACAACGTATAACGTATAACGTATAACTTATAACGTATAATGTATAACGTATAACGTATAACGTATAACGTATAACGTATAACGTATGACGTATAACGTATAACGTATAACGTATAACGTATAACGTATAACGTATAACGTATAACGTATAACGTATAACGTATAACGTATAACGTATAACGTATAACGTATAACGTATAACGTATAACGTATAGCGTGTAACGTATAACGTATAACGTACAACGTATAACGTATAACGTATATCCTATAACGCATAACGTATAACGTATAACGTATAACGTATAACGTATAACGTATAACGTATAACGTATAACGTATAACGTATAACGTATAACGTATGACGTATAACGTATAACGTATAACGTATAACGTATAACGTATAACGTATACAGTATAACGTATAACGTATAACGTGTAACGTATAACGTATAACGTATAACGTATAACGTACAACTTTTAACGTATAACGTATAACGTAGAACGTATAACGTATAACGTGTAACGTATAACGTATAACGTATAACGTATAACGTATAACGTATAACGTATTACGTATAACGTATAACGTAGAATGTATAACGTACAACGTATAACATATAACGTACAACGTATAACGTATAACGTATAACGTATAACGTATAACGTATAACGTATAACGTATACAGTATAACGTATAACGTATAACGTGTAACGTATAACGTATAACGTATAACGTATAACGTATAACGTATAACGTATAACGTATATCCTATAACGCATAACGTATAACGTACAACGTATAACGTATAACGTATATCCTATAACGCGTAACGTATAACGTATAACGTGTAACGTATAACGTATAACGTATAACGTATAACGTATAACGAATAACGTATAACGTATAACGTATAACGTACAACGTTTAACGTATAACGTATAACGTAGAACGTATAACGTATAACGTATAACGTATAACGTATAACGTATAACGTATACAGTATAACGTATAACGTATAACGTGTAACGTATAACGTATAACGTATAACGTATAACGTATAACGTATAACGTATAACGTATAACGTATAACGTATAACGTATAACGTATAACGTATAACGTATGACGTATAACGTATAACGTATAACGTATAACGTATAACGTATACAGTATAACGTATAACGTATAACGTGTAACGTATAACGTATAACGTATAACGTATAACGTATAACGTATAACGTATAACGTATAACGTATAACGTCCAACGTATAACGTATAACGTATAACGTATAACGTATAACGTACAACGTTTAACGTATACCGTATAACGAATAACGTATAACGTATATCGCATGACGTATATCATATAACGTATAACGTATAACGTATAACGTACAACGTATAACGTATAACGTATATCGTATAACGTATAACGTACAACGTATAACGTATAACGTATATCCTATAACGCATAACGTATAACGTATAACGTATAACGTATAACGTATAACGAATAACGTATAACGTATAACGTGTAACGTATAACGTATAACGTATAACGTCTAACGTATAACGTATAACGTATAACGTGTAACATATAACGTATAACGTATAACGTATAACGTATAACGTATAACGTATAACGTATAACGTATAACGTATAACGTAGAACGTATAACGTACAACGTATAACGTATAACGTATAACGTATAACGTATGACGTATAACGTATAACGTATAACGTATGTCGTATAACGTATAACGTATAACGTATAACGTATAACGTATAACGTATAACGTATAATGTATAACGTATAACGTATAACGTATAACGTATAACGTATAACGTATAACGTATAACGTATAACGTATAACGTATAACGTATAACGTATAACGTATAACGTACAACGTATAACGTATAACGTATAACGTATAACGTATATCCTATAACGCATAACGTATAACGTATAACGTATAACGTATAACGTATAACGTATAACGTATAACGTATAACGTATAACGTATAACGTATGTCGTATAACGTATAAGGTATAACGTATAACGTATAACGTATAACGTATAACGTATAACGTATAACGTATAACGTATAACGTACAACGTTTAACGTATAACGTATAACGTATAACGTATAACGTATAACGTATAACGTATAACGTACAACGTATAACGTATAACGTATAACGTATAACGTATAACGTACAACGCGTAACGTATAACGTATAACGTATAACGTATAACGTATAACGTATAACGTACAACGTATAACGTATAACGTATATCCTATAACACATAACGTATAACGTATAACGTATAACGTATAACGTATAACGTATCACGTATAACGTATAACGTATAGCGTCTAACGTATAACGTATAACGTACAACGTATAACGTATAACGTATAACTTATAACGTATAATGTATAACGTATAACGTATAACGTATAACGTATAACGTATAACGTATGACGTATAACGTATAACGTATAACGTATAACGTATAACGTATAACGTATAACGTATAACGTATAACGTATAACGTATAACGTATAACGTATAACGTATAACGTATAACGTATAACGTATAACGTATAGCGTGTAACGTATAACGTATAACGTACAACGTATAACGTATAACGTATATCCTATAACGCATAACGTATAACGTATAACGTATAACGTATAACGTATAACGTATAACGTATAACGTATAACGTATAACGTATAACGTATAACGTATGACGTATAACGTATAACGTATAACGTATAACGTATAACGTATAACGTATACAGTATAACGTATAACGTATAACGTGTAACGTATAACGTATAACGTATAACGTATAACGTACAACTTTTAACGTATAACGTATAACGTAGAACGTATAACGTATAACGTGTAACGTATAACGTATAACGTATAACGTATAACGTATAACGTATAACGTATTACGTATAACGTATAACGTAGAATGTATAACGTACAACGTATAACATATAACGTACAACGTATAACGTATAACGTATAACGTATAACGTATAACGTATAACGTATAACGTATACAGTATAACGTATAACGTATAACGTGTAACGTATAACGTATAACGTATAACGTATAACGTATAACGTATAACGTATAACGTATAACGTATAACGTAGAACGTATAACGTACAACGTATAACGTATAACGTACAACGTATAACGTATAACGTATATCCTATAACGCGTAACGTATAACGTATAACGTGTAACGTATAACGTATAACGTATAACGTATAACGTATAACGAATAACGTATAACGTATAACGTATAACGTACAACGTTTAACGTATAACGTATAACGTAGAACGTATAACGTATAACGTATAACGTATAACGTATAACGTATAACGTATACAGTATAACGTATAACGTATAACGTGTAACGTATAACGTATAACGTATAACGTATAACGTATAACGTATAACGTATAACGTATAACGTATAACGTATAACGTATAACGTATAACGTATAACGTATAACGTATAACGCATAACGTATGGCGTATAACGTATAACGTATAACGTATAACGTATACAGTATAACGTATAACGTATAACGTATAACGTATAACGTATACAGTTTAACGTATGACGTATAACGTATAACGTACAACGTTTAACGTATAACGTATAACGTATAACGTATAACGTATAACGTATATCGTACAACGTTCAACGTATGACGTATAATGTATAACGTATAACGTATAACGTATAACGTATAAGGTATAACGTATTACGTATAACGTACAACGTTTAACGTATAACGTATAACGTAGAACGTATAACGTATAACGTATAACGTATAACGTATGACGTATAACGTATAACGTATAACGTATAACGTACAACGTATAACGTATAACGTATATCCTATAACGCATAACGTATAACGTATAACGTATAACGTATAACGTATAACGTATAACGTATAACGTATAACGTATAACGTATAACGTATAACGTATAACGTATAACGTATAACGTATAACGTATAACGTATAACGTATGACGTATAACGTATAACGTACAACGTTTAACGTATAATGTATAACGTAGAACGTATAACGTACAGCGTATAACGTATAACGTATAACGTACAACGTACAACGTATAACGTATAACGTATATCCTATAACGCATAACGTATAACGTATAACGTATAACGTATAACGTATAACGTATAACGTATAACGTATAACGTATGTCGTATAACGTATTACGTATAACGTATAACGTATAACATATAACGTATAACGTATAATGTATAACGTATAACGTATAACGTATAACGTATAACGTATAACGTATAACGTATAACGTATAACGTATAACGTATAACGTATAACGTATAACGTATAACGTATAACGTATAACGTATAACGTATAACGTATAACGTATAACGTATAACGTATAACGTATAACGTATAACGTATAACGTATAACGTATAACGTATAACGTATAACGTATAACGTCTAACGTATAACGTATAACGTATAACGTATAACGTATAACGTATAACGTATAACGTATAACGTATAGCGTGTAACGTATAACGTATAACGATTAACGTAAAACGTATGACGTATTACATATTACGTATAACGTATAACGTATAACGTATAACGTATAACGTATAACGTATAACGTATAACGTATAACGTATAACGTATAACGTATATCGTATAACGCATAACGTATAACGTATAACGTAGAACGTATAACGTCTAACGTATAACGTATAACGTATAACGTATAACGTATAACGTATAACGTATAACGTATAACGTATAACGTATAACGTATAACGTATAACGTATATTGTATAACGTATAACGTATACAGTATAACGTATAACGTATAACGTATAACGTACAACGTTTAACGTACAACGTATAACGTAGAACGTATAACGTATAACGTATAACGTATAACGTATGACGTATAACGTATAACGTATAACGTATAACGTATAACGTATACAGTATAACGTATAACGTATAACGTATAACGTATAACGTATAACGTATAACGTATAACGTATACAGTATAACGTATAACGTATAACGTGTAACATATAACGTATAACGTATAACGTATAACGTATAACGTATAACGTATAACGTATAACGTATAACGTATAACGTAGAACGTATAACGTACAACGTATAACGTATAACGTATAACGTATAACGTATGACGTATAACGTATAACGTATAACGTATAACGTATAACGTATACAGTATAACGTATAACGTATAACGTGTAACGTATAACGTATAACGTATAACGTATAACGTATAACGTATAACGTATAACGTATAACGTATAACGTCCAACGTATAACGTATAACGTATAACGTATAACGTATAACGTACAACGTTTAACGTATACCGTATAACGAATAACGTATAACGTATATCGCATGACGTATATCATATAACGTATAACGTATAACGTATAACGTACAACGTATAACGTATAACGTATATCGTATAACGTATAACGTACAACGTATAACGTATAACGTATATCCTATAACGCATAACGTATAACGTATAACGTATAACGTATAACGTATAACGAATAACGTATAACGTATAACGTGTAACGTATAACGTATAACGTATAACGTCTAACGTATAACGTATAACGTATAACGTATAACGTGTAACATATAACGTATAACGTATAACGTATAACGTATAACGTATAACGTATAACGTATAACGTATAACGTATAACGTAGAACGTATAACGTACAACGTATAACGTATAACGTATAACGTATAACGTATGACGTATAACGTATAACGTATAACGTATGTCGTATAACGTATAACGTATAACGTATAACGTATAACGTATAACGTATAACGTATAATGTATAACGTATAACGTATAACGTATAACGTATAACGTATAACGTATAACGTATAACGTATAACGTATAACGTATAACGTATAACGTATAACGTATAACGTACAACGTATAACGTATAACGTATAACGTATAACGTATATCCTATAACGCATAACGTATAACGTATAACGTATAACGTATAACGTATAACGTATAACGTATAACGTATAACGTATAACGTATGTCGTATAACGTATAAGGTATAACGTATAACGTATAACGTATAACGTATAACGTATAACGTATAACGTATAACGTATAACGTACAACGTTTAACGTATAACGTATAACGTATAACGTATAACGTATAACGTATAACGTATAACGTACAACGTATAACGTATAACGTATAACGTATAACGTATAACGTACAACGCGTAACGTATAACGTATAACGTATAACGTATAACGTATAACGTATAACGTACAACGTATAACGTATAACGTATATCCTATAACACATAACGTATAACGTATAACGTATAACGTATAACGTATAACGTATCACGTATAACGTATAACGTATAGCGTCTAACGTATAACGTATAACGTACAACGTATAACGTATAACGTATAACTTATAACGTATAATGTATAACGTATAACGTATAACGTATAACGTATAACGTATAACGTATGACGTATAACGTATAACGTATAACGTATAACGTATAACGTATAACGTATAACGTATAACGTATAACGTATAACGTATAACGTATAACGTATAACGTATAACGTATAACGTATAACGTATAACGTATAGCGTGTAACGTATAACGAATAACGTACAACGTATAACGTATAACGTATATCCTATAACGCATAACGTATAACGTATAACGTATAACGTATAACGTATAACGTATAACGTATAACGTATAACGTATAACGTATAACGTATAACGTATGACGTATAACGTATAACGTATAACGTATAACGTATAACGTATAACGTATACAGTATAACGTATAACGTATAACGTGTAACGTATAACGTATAACGTATAACGTATAACGTACAACTTTTAACGTATAACGTATAACGTAGAACGTATAACGTATAACGTGTAACGTATAACGTATAACGTATAACGTATAACGTATAACGTATAACGTATTACGTATAACGTATAACGTAGAATGTATAACGTACAACGTATAACATATAACGTACAACGTATAACGTATAACGTATAACGTTTAACGTATAACGTATAACGTATAACGTATACAGTATAACGTATAACGTATAACGTGTAACGTATAACGTATAACGTATAACGTATAACGTATAACGTATAACGTATAACGTATATCCTATAACGCATAACGTATAACGTACAACGTATAACGTATAACGTATATCCTATAACGCGTAACGTATAACGTATAACGTGTAACGTATAACGTATAACGTATAACGTATAACGTATAACGAATAACGTATAACGTATAACGTATAACGTACAACGTTTAACGTATAACGTATAACGTAGAACGTATAACGTATAACGTATAACGTATAACGTATAACGTATAACGTATACAGTATAACGTATAACGTATAACGTGTAACGTATAACGTATAACGTATAACGTATAACGTATAACGTATAACGTATAACGTATAACGTATAACGTATAACGTATAACGTATGACGTATAACGTATAACGTATAACGTATAACGTATAACGTATACAGTATAACGTATAACGTATAACGTGTAACGTATAACGTATAACGTATAACGTATAACGTATAACGTATAACGTATAACGTATAACGTATAACGTCCAACGTATAACGTATAACGTATAACGTATAACGTATAACGTACAACGTTTAACGTATACCGTATAACGAATAACGTATAACGTATATCGCATGACGTATATCATATAACGTATAACGTATAACGTATAACGTACAACGTATAACGTATAACGTATATCGTATAACGTATAACGTACAACGTATAACGTATAACGTATATCCTATAACGCATAACGTATAACGTATAACGTATAACGTATAACGTATAACGAATAACGTATAACGTATAACGTGTAACGTATAACGTATAACGTATAACGTCTAACGTATAACGTATAACGTATAACGTGTAACATATAACGTATAACGTATAACGTATAACGTATAACGTATAACGTATAACGTATAACGTATAACGTATAACGTAGAACGTATAACGTACAACGTATAACGTATAACGTATAACGTATAACGTATGACGTATAACGTATAACGTATAACGTATGTCGTATAACGTATAACGTATAACGTATAACGTATAACGTATAACGTATAACGTATAATGTATAACGTATAACGTATAACGTATAACGTATAACGTATAACGTATAACGTATAACGTATAACGTATAACGTATAACGTATAACGTATAACGTATAACGTACAACGTATAACGTATAACGTATAACGTATAACGTATATCCTATAACGCATAACGTATAACGTATAACGTATAACGTATAACGTATAACGTATAACGTATAACGTATAACGTATAACGTATAACGTATGTCGTATAACGTATAAGGTATAACGTATAACGTATAACGTATAACGTATAACGTATAACGTATAACGTATAACGTATAACGTACAACGTTTAACGTATAACGTATAACGTATAACGTATAACGTATAACGTATAACGTATAACGTACAACGTATAACGTATAACGTATAACGTATAACGTATAACGTACAACGCGTAACGTATAACGTATAACGTATAACGTATAACGTATAACGTATAACGTACAACGTATAACGTATAACGTATATCCTATAACACATAACGTATAACGTATAACGTATAACGTATAACGTATAACGTATCACGTATAACGTATAACGTATAGCGTCTAACGTATAACGTATAACGTACAACGTATAACGTATAACGTATAACTTATAACGTATAATGTATAACGTATAACGTATAACGTATAACGTATAACGTATAACGTATGACGTATAACGTATAACGTATAACGTATAACGTATAACGTATAACGTATAACGTATAACGTATAACGTATAACGTATAACGTATAACGTATAACGTATAACGTATAACGTATAACGTATAACGTATAGCGTGTAACGTATAACGTATAACGTACAACGTATAACGTATAACGTATATCCTATAACGCATAACGTATAACGTATAACGTATAACGTATAACGTATAACGTATAACGTATAACGTATAACGTATAACGTATAACGTATAACGTATGACGTATAACGTATAACGTATAACGTATAACGTATAACGTATAACGTATACAGTATAACGTATAACGTATAACGTGTAACGTATAACGTATAACGTATAACGTATAACGTACAACTTTTAACGTATAACGTATAACGTAGAACGTATAACGTATAACGTGTAACGTATAACGTATAACGTATAACGTATAACGTATAACGTATAACGTATTACGTATAACGTATAACGTAGAATGTATAACGTACAACGTATAACATATAACGTACAACGTATAACGTATAACGTATAACGTATAACGTATAACGTATAACGTATAACGTATAACGTATACAGTATAACGTATAACGTATAACGTGTAACGTATAACGTATAACGTATAACGTATAACGTATAACGTATAACGTATAACGTATAACGTATAACGTAGAACGTATAACGTACAACGTATAACGTATAACGTACAACGTATAACGTATAACGTATATCCTATAACGCGTAACGTATAACGTATAACGTGTAACGTATAACGTATAACGTATAACGTATAACGTATAACGAATAACGTATAACGTATAACGTATAACGTACAACGTTTAACGTATAACGTATAACGTAGAACGTATAACGTATAACGTATAACGTATAACGTATAACGTATAACGTATACAGTATAACGTATAACGTATAACGTGTAACGTATAACGTATAACGTATAACGTATAACGTATAACGTATAACGTATAACGTATAACGTATAACGTATAACGTATAACGTATAACGTATGGCGTATAACGTATAACGTATAACGTATAACGTATACAGTATAACGTATAACGTATAACGTATAACGTATAACGTATACAGTTTAACGTATGACGTATAACGTATAACGTACAACGTTTAACGTATAACGTATAACGTATAACGTATAACGTATAACGTATATCGTACAACGTTCAACGTATGACGTATAATGTATAACGTATAACGTATAACGTATAACGTATAAGGTATAACGTATTACGTATAACGTACAACGTTTAACGTATAACGTATAACGTAGAACGTATAACGTATAACGTATAACGTATAACGTATGACGTATAACGTATAACGTATAACGTATAACGTACAACGTATAACGTATAACGTATATCCTATAACGCATAACGTATAACGTATAACGTATAACGTATAACGTATAACGTATAACGTATAACGTATAACGTATAACGTATAACGTATATCGTATAACGTATAACGTATAACGTATAACGTATAACGTATAACGTATGACGTATAACGTATAACGTACAACGTTTAACGTATAATGTATAACGTAGAACGTATAACGTACAGCGTATAACGTATAACGTATAACGTACAACGTACAACGTATAACGTATAACGTATATCCTATAACGCATAACGTATAACGTATAACGTATAACGTATAACGTATAACGTATAACGTATAACGTATAACGTATGTCGTATAACGTATTACGTATAACGTATAACGTATAACATATAACGTATAACGTATAATGTATAACGTATAACGTATAACGTATAACGTATAACGTATAACGTATAACGTATAACGTATAACGTATACCGTATAACGTATAACGTATAACGTATAACGTATAACGTATAACGTACAACGTATAACGTATAACGTATAACGTATAATGTTTATCCTATAACGCATAACGTATAACGTATAACGTATAACGTATAACGTATAACGTATAACGTATAACGTATAACGTATAACGTATAACGTATAACGTATAACGTATAACGTATATCGTATAACGTATAACGTATAACGTATAACGTATAACGTATAACGTATACAGTATAACGTATAACGTATAACGTGTAACGTATAACGTATAACGTATAACGTATAACGTATAACGTATAACGTATAACGTATAACGTATAACGTATAACGTATAACGTATAACGTATAACGTATAACGTATGACGTATAACGTATAACGTATAACGTATAACGTCCAACGTATAACGTATAACGTATAACGTATAACGTATAACGTACAACGTTTAACGTATACCGTATAACGAATAACGTATAACGTATATCGCATGACGTATAACATATAACGTATAACGTATAACGTATACAGTATAACGTATAACGTATAACGTGTAACGTATAACGTATAACGTATAACGTATAACGTATAACGTATAACGTATAACGTATAACGTATAACGTATAACGTATGTCGTATAACGTATTACGTATAACGTATAACGTATAACATATAACGTATAACGTATAATGTATAACGTATAACGTATAACGTATAACGTATAACGTATAACGTATAACGTATAACGTATAACGTATAACGTATAACGTGTAATGTATAACGTATAAAGTATAACGTATAACGTATAACGTATAACGTATAACGTATAACGTATAACGTATAACGTATAACGTATAACGTATAACGTATAGCGTATAAAGTATAACGTATAACGTATAACGTACAACGTCTAACGTGTAACGTATAACGTATAACGTATAACGTATAACGTATAACGTATAACGTATAACGTATAACGTATAACGTATAACGTATACAGTATAACGTATAACGTATAACGTATAACGTATAACGTATAACGTATAACGTATACAGTATAACGTATAACGTATAACGTGTAACGTATAACGTATAACGTATAACGTATAACGTATAACGTATAACGTATAACGTATAACGTATAACGTAGAACGTATAACGTACAACGTATAACGTATAACGTACAACGTATAACGTATAACGTATATCCTATAACGCGTAACGTATAACGTATAACGTGTAACGTATAACGTATAACGTATAACGTATAACGTATAACGAATAACGTATAACGTATAACGTATAACGTACAACGTTTAACGTATAACGTATAACGTAGAACGTATAACGTATAACGTATAACGTATAACGTATAACGTATAACGTATACAGTATAACGTATAACGTATAACGTGTAACGTATAACGTATAACGTATAACGTATAACGTATAACGTATAACGTATAACGTATAACGTATAACGTATAACGTATAACGTATAACGTATAACGTATAACGTATAACGTATAACGTATGGCGTATAACGTATAACGTATAACGTATAACGTATACAGTATAACGTATAACGTATAACGTATAACGTATAACGTATACAGTTTAACGTATGACGTATAACGTATAACGTACAACGTTTAACGTATAACGTATAACGTATAACGTATAACGTATAACGTATATCGTACAACGTTCAACGTATAACGTATAATGTATAACGTATAACGTATAACGTATAACGTATAAGGTATAACGTATTACGTATAACGTACAACGTTTAACGTATAACGTATAACGTAGAACGTATAACGTATAACGTATAACGTATAACGTATGACGTATAACGTATAACGTATAACGTATAACGTACAACGTATAACGTATAACGTATATCCTATAACGCATAACGTATAACGTATAACGTATAACGTATAACGTATAACGTATAACGTATAACGTATAACGTATAACGTATAACGTATAACGTATAACGTATAACGTATAACGTATAACGTATAACGTATGACGTATAACGTATAACGTATAACGTATGTCGTATAACGTATTACGTATAACGTATAACGTATAACATATAACGTATAACGTATAATGTATAACGTATAACGTATAACGTATAACGTATAACGTATAACGTATAACGTATAACGTATAACGTATACCGTATAACGTATAACGTATAACGTATAACGTATAACGTATAACGTACAACGTATAACGTATAACGTATAACGTATAATGTTTATCCTATAACGCATAACGTATAACGTATAACGTATAACGTATAACGTATAACGTATAACGTATAACGTATAACGTATAACGTATAACGTATAACGTATAACGTATAACGTATAACGTATAACGTATAACGTATAACGTATAACGTATAACGTATAACGTATAACGTATAACGTATAACGTATAACGTATACAGTATAACGTATAACGTATAACGTGTAACGTATAACGTATAACGTATAACGTATAACGTATAACGTATAACGTATAACGTATAACGTATAACGTATAACGTATAACGTATAACGTATAACGTATAACGTATAACGTATGACGTATAACGTATAACGTATAACGTATAACGTCCAACGTATAACGTATAACGTATAACGTATAACGTATAACGTACAACGTTTAACGTATACCGTATAACGAATAACGTATAACGTATATCGCATGACGTATAACATATAACGTATAACGTATAACGTATAACGTATAACGTACAACGTATAACGTATAACGTATATCCTATAACGCATAACGTATAACGCATAACGTATAACGTATAACGTATAACGTATAACGTATAACGTATAACGTATAACGTATAACGTATAACGTATAACGTGTAATGTATAACGTATAAAGTATAACGTATAACGTATAACGTATAACGTATAACGTATAACGTATAACGTATAACGTATAACGTATAACGTATAACGTATAACGTATAACGTATAACGTATAGCGTATAAAGTATAACGTATAACGTATAACGTACAACGTCTAACGTGTAACGTATAACGTATAACGTATAACGTATAACGTATAACGTATAACGTATAACGTATAACGTATAACGTATACAGTATAACGTATAACGTATAACGTATAACGTATAACGTATAACGTATAACGTATACAGTATAACGTATAACGTATAACGTGTAACGTATAACGTATAACGTACAACGTATAACGTATAACGAATAACGTATAACGTATAACGTATAACGTACAACGTTTAACGTATAACGTATAACGTAGAACGTATAACGTATAACGTATAACGTATAACGTATAACGTATAACGTATACAGTATAACGTATAACGTATAACGTGTAACGTATAACGTATAACGTATAACGTATAACGTATAACGTATAACGTATAACGTATAACGTATAACGTATAACGTATAACGTATAACGTATAACGTATAACGTACAACGTATAACGTATAACGTATATCCTATAACGCGTAACGTATAACGTATAACGTGTAACGTATAACGTATAACGTATAACGTATAACGTATAACGAATAACGTATAACGTATAACGTATAACGTACAACGTTTAACGTATAACGTATAACGTAGAACGTATAACGTATAACGTATAACGTATAACGTATAACGTATAACGTATACAGTATAACGTATAACGTATAACGTGTAACGTATAACGTATAACGTATAACGTATAACGTATAACGTATAACGTATAACGTATAACGTATAACGTATAACGTATAACGTATAACGTATAACGTATAACGTATAACGTATAACGTATGGCGTATAACGTATAACGTATAACGTATAACGTATACAGTATAACGTATAACGTATAACGTATAACGTATAACGTATACAGTTTAACGTATGACGTATAACGTATAACGTACAACGTTTAACGTATAACGTATAACGTATAACGTATAACGTATAACGTATATCGTACAACGTTCAACGTATAACGTATAATGTATAACGTATAACGTATAACGTATAACGTATAAGGTATAACGTATTACGTATAACGTACAACGTTTAACGTATAACGTATAACGTAGAACGTATAACGTATAACGTATAACGTATAACGTATGACGTATAACGTATAACGTATAACGTATAACGTACAACGTATAACGTATAACGTATATCCTATAACGCATAACGTATAACGTATAACGTATAACGTATAACGTATAACGTATAACGTATAACGTATAACGTATAACGTATAACGTATAACGTATAACGTATAACGTATAACGTATAACGTATAACGTATAACGTATAACGTATAACGTATAACGTATACAGTATAACGTATAACGTATAACGTGTAACGTATAACGTATAACGTATAACGTATAACGTATAACGTATAACGTATAACGTATAACGTATAACGTAGAACGTATAACGTACAACGTATAACGTATAACGTACAACGTATAACGTATAACGTATATCCTATAACGCGTAACGTATAACGTATAACGTGTAACGTATAACGTATAACGTATAACGTATAACGTATAACGAATAACGTATAACGTATAACGTATAACGTACAACGTTTAACGTATAACGTATAACGTGTAACGTATAACGTATACCGTATAACGTATAACGTATAACGTATAACGTACAACGTATAACGTACAACGTATAACGTATAACGTATAACGTATAACGTTTATCCTATAACGCATAACGTATAACGTATAACGTATAACGTATAACGTATAACGTATAACGTATAACGTATAACGTATAACGTATAACGTATAACGTATAACGTATAACGTATAACGTATAACGTATAACGTATACAGTATAACGTATAACGTATAACGTGTAACGTATAACGTATAACGTATAACGTATAACGTATAACGTATAACGTATAACGTATAACGTATAACGTATAACGTATAACGTATAACGTATAACGTATGGCGTATAACGTATAACGTATAACGTACAACGTTTAACGTATAACGTATAACGTATAACGTATAACGTATACCGTATAACGTATAACGTATAACGTATAACGTACAACGTATAACGTACAACGTATAACGTATAACGTATAACGTATAACGTTTATCCTATAACGCATAACGTATAACGTATAACGTATAACGTATAACGTATAACGTATAACGTATAACGTATAACGTATAACGTATAACGTATAACGTATAACGTATAACGTATACAGTATAACGTATAACGTATAACGTGTAACGTATAACGTATAACGTATAACGTATAACGTATAACGTATAACGTATAACGTATAACGTATAACGTATAACGTATAACGTATAACGTATAACGTATAACGTATGGCGTATAACGTATAACGTATAACGTATAACGTCCAACGTATAACGTATAACGTATAACGTATAACGTATAACGTACAACGTTTAACGTATACCGTATAACGAATAACGTATAACGTATATCGCATGACGTATAACATATAACGTATAACGTATAACGTATAACGTACAACGTATAACGTATAACGTATATCCTATAACGCATAACGTATAACGCATAACGTATAACGTATAACGTATAACGTATAACGTATAGCGTATAACGTAGAACGTATGGCGTATAACGTATAACGTATAACGTATAACGTCCAACGTATAACGTATAACGTATAACGTATAACGTATAACGTATAACGTATAACGTATAACGTATAGCGTATAACGTATAACGTATAACGTATAACGTACAACGTCTAACGTATAACGTATAACGTATAACGTATAACGTACAACGTATAACGTAGAACGTATAACGTATAACGTATAACGTAGGACGTATAACGTTTAACGTACAACGTTTAACGTATAACGTATAACGTATAACGTATAACGTATAACGTATAACGTATAACGTATAGTGTATAACGTATAACGTATAACGTATAACGTACAACGTCTAACGTATAACGTATAACGTATAACGTATAACGTACAACCTATAACGTATAACGTATAACGTATAACGTATAACGTATAACGTATAACGTATAACGTATAACGTATAACGTATAACGTATATCGTATAACGTATAACGTATAACGTTTAACGTATAACGTATAACGTATAACGTATAACGTATAACGTATAACGTATAACGTATAACGTACAACGTATAACGTATAACGTATATCCTATAACGCATAACGTATAACGTATAACGTATAACGTATAACGTATAACGTATAACGTATAACGTATAACGTATAACGTATAACGTATAACGTATAACGTATAACGTATAACGTATAACGTATAACGTATAACGTATAACGTATAACGTATAACGTATAACGTATAACGTATAACGTATAACGTATAACGTATAACGTATTACGTATAACGTATAACGTATAACGTATAACGTATAACGTATAACGTATAACGTATAACGTATAGCGTGTAACGTATAACGTATAACGATTAACGTAAAAGGTATGACGTATTACGTATTACGTATAACGTATAACGTATAACGTTTAACGTATAACGTATAACGTATAACGTATAACGTATAACGTATAACGTATAACGTATAACTAATAACGTATAACGTATAACGTATAACGTATAACGTATAACGTATAACGTATAACGTATAACGTATAACGTATAACGTATAACGTACAACGTTTAACGTATAACGTATAACGTATAACGTATAACGTATAACGTATAACTTATAACGTATGACGTATAACGTATAACGTACAACGTTTAACGTATAATGTATAACGTAGAACGTAGAACGTATAACGTACAACGTATAACGTATAACGTATAACGTATAACGTATAACGTACAACGTATAACGTATAACGTATATCCTATAACGCATAACGTATAACGTATAACGTATAACGTATAACGTATAACGTATAACGTATAACGTATAACGTATAACGTATGTCGTATAACGTATAACGTATAACGTATAACGTATAACGTATAACGTATAACGTATAACGTATAACGTATAACGTATAACGTATAACGTATAACGTACAACGTATAACGTATAACGTATATCCTATAACGCATAACGTATAACGTATAACGTATAACGTATAACGTATAACGTATAACGTATAACGTATAACGTATAACGTATAACGTATAACGTATAACGTATAACGTATAACGTATAACGTATAACGTATAACGTATAACGTATAACGTATAACGTATAACGTATAACGTATAACGTATAACGTATAACGTACAACGTTTAACGTATAACGTATAACGTAGAACGTATAACGTATAACGTATAACGGATAACGTATGACGTATAACGTATAACGTACAACGTTTAACGTATAATGTATAACGTAGAACGTAGAACGTATAACGTACAACGTATAACGTATAACGTATAACGTACAACGTATAACGTATAACGTATATCCTATAACGCATAACGTATAACGTATAACGTATAACGTATAACGTATAACGTATAACGTATAACGTATAACGTATAACGTATAACGTATGTCGTATAACGTATAACGTATATCCTATAACGCATAACGTATAACGTATAACGTATAACGTATAACGTATAACGAATAACGTATAACGTATAACGTATAACGTACAACGTTTAACGTATAACGTATAACGTATAACGTATAACGTATAACGTATAACGTATAACGTATAACGTATAACGTATAACGTATAACGTATATCCTATAACGCATAACGTATAACGTATAACGTATAACGTATAACGTATAACGTATAACGTATACCGTATAACGAATAACGTATAACGTACAACGTTTAACGTATAAGGTATAACGTATAACGTATAACGTATAACGTATAACGTATAACGTATAACGTATAACGTATGTCGTATAACGTATAACGTATAACGTATAACGTATAACGTATAACGTATAACTTATAACGTATAACGTATAACGTATAACGTATAACGTATAACGTATAACGTATAACGTATAACGTATAACGTATAACGTATAACGTATAACGTATGGCGTATAACGTATAACGTATGACGTATAACGTATAACGTATAACGTACAACGTTTAACGTATAATGTATAACGTAGAACGTAGAACGTATAACGTACAACGTATAACGTATAACGTATAACGTACAACGTATAACGTATAACGTATATCCTATAACGCATAACGTATAACGTATAACGTATAACGTATAACGTATAACGTATAACGTATAACGTATAACGTATAACGTATGTCGTATAACGTATAACGTATAACGTATAACGTATAACGTATAACGTATAACGTACAACGTTTAACGTATAACGTATAACGTATAACGTATAACGTATAACGTATAACGTATAACGTATAACGTATAACGTATAACGTACAACGTATAACGTATAACGTATATCCTATAACGCATAACGTATAACGTATAACGTATAACGTATAACGTATAACGTATAACGTATAACGTATATCCTATAACGCATAACGTATAACGTATAACGTATAACGTATAACGTATAACGTATAACGTATACCGTATAACGAATAACGTATAACGCATAACGTATAACGTATAACGTACAACGTTTAACGTATAAGGTATAACGTATAACGTATAACGTATAACGTATAACGTATAACGTATAACGTATGACGTATAACGTATAACGTACAACGTTTAACGTATAATGTATAACGTAGAACGTAGAACGTATAACGTACAACGTATAACGTATAACGTATAACGTACAACGTATAACGTATAACGTATATCCTATAACGCATAACGTATAACGTATAACGTATAACGTATAACGTATAACGTATAACGTATAACGTATAACGTATAACGTATGTCGTATAACGTATAACGTATAACGTATAACGTATAACGTATAACGTATAACGTATAACGTATAACGTATAACGTATAACGTATAACGTACAACGTATAACGTATAACGTATATCCTATAACGCATAACGTATAACGTATAACGTATAACGTATAACGTATAACGTATAACGTATAACGTATAACGTATAACGCATAACGTATAACGTATAACGTATAACGTATAACGTATAACGTATAACGTATAACGTATAACGTATAACGTATAACGTATAACGTATAACGTACAACGTTTAACGTATAACGTATAACGTAGAACGTATAACGTATAACGTATAACGTATAACGTATGACGTATAACGTATAACGTATAACGTACAACGTTTAACGTATAATGTATAACGTAGAACGTAGAACGTATAACGTACAACGTATAACGTATAACGTATATCCTATAACGCATAACGTATAACGTATAACGTATAACGTATAACGTATAACGTATAACGTATAACGTATAACGTATAACGCATAACGTATAACGTATAACGTATAACGTATAACGTATAACGTATAACGTATAACGTATATCCTATAACGCATAACGTATAACGTATAACGTATAACGTATAACGTATAACGTATAACGTATAACGTATAACGTATAACGTATAACTTATAACGTATAACGTATAACGTATAACGTATAACGTATAACGTATAACGTATAACGTATAACGTATAACGTATAACGTATAACGTATGGCGTATAACGTATAACGTATAATGTATAACGTCCAACGTATAACGTATAACGTATAACGTATAACGTATAACGTACAACGTTTAACGTATACCGTATAACGAATAACGTATAACGTATATCGCATGATGTATAACATATAACGTATAACGTATAACGTATAACGTACAACGTATAACGTATAACGTATAACGTATATCCTATAACGCATAACGTATAACGTATAACGTATAACGTATAACGTATAACGAATAACGTATAACGTATAACGTATAACGTACAACGTTTAACGTATAACGTATAACGTATAACGTATAACGTATAACGTATAACGTATAACGTATAACGTATAACGTACAACGTATAACGTATAACGTATATCCTATAACGCATAACGTATAACGTATAACGTATAACGTATAACGTATAACGTATAACGTATAACGTATATCCTATAACGCATATCGTATAACGTATAACGTATAACGTATAACGTATAACGTATAACGTATACCGTATAACGAATAACGTATAACGCATAACGTATAACGTACAACGTTTAACGTATAACGTATAACGTAGAACGTATAACGTATAACGTATAACGTATAACGTATGACGTATAACGTATAACGTACAACGTTTAACGTATAACGTATAACGTATAACGTATAACGTATAACGTATATCGTACAACGTTCAACGTATAACGTATAATGTATAACGTATAACGTATGACGTATAACGTATAAGGTATAACGTATAACGTGTAACGTATAACGTATAACGTATAACGAATAACGTATAACGTATAACGTATAACGTATAACGTATAACGTATATCCTATAACGCATAACGTATAACGTATAACGTATAACGTATAACGTATAACGTATAACGTATAACGTATAACGTATAACGTATAACGTATAACGTATAACGTATAACGTATAACGTATAACGTGTAACGAATAACGTATAACGTATATCGCATGACGTATAACATATAACGTATAACGTATAACGTACAACGTATAACGTATAATGTATATCCTATAACGCATAACGTATAACGTATAACGTATAACGTATAACGTATAACGTATAACGTATAACGTATAACGTATATCGTATAACGTATAACGTACAACGCTTAACGTATAACGTATAACGTATAACGTATAACGTATAACGTATAACGTATAACGTACAACGTATAACGTATAACGTATATCCTATAACGCATAACGTATAACGTCTAACGTATAACGTATAACGTATAACGTATAACGTATAACGTATAACGTATAACGTATAACGTATAACGTATAACGTATAACGTATAACGTATAATGTATAACGTATAACGTATAACGTATAACGTATAACGTATAACGTATAACGTACAACGTATAACGTATAACGTATATCCTATAACACATAACGTATAATGTATAACGTATAATATAACGTATAACGTATAACGTATAACGTATAACGTATACCGTATAACGTATAACGTATAACGTATAACGTATAACGTATAACGTATAACGTATAACGTATAACGTATAACGTATAACGTACAACGTTTAACGTATAACGTATAACGTATAACGTATAACGTATAACGTATAACGTATAACGTATAACGTATAACGTATAACGTATAACGTATAACGTACAACGTTTAACGTATAACGTATAACGTATAACGTATAACGTATAACGTATAACATATAACGTATAACGTATGACGTATAACGTATAACGTACAACGTTTAACATATAATGTATAACGTAGAACGTAGAACGTATAACGTACAACGTATAACGTATAACGTATAACGTATAACGTACAACGTATAACGTATAACGTATATCCTATAACGCATAACGTATAACGTATAACGTATAACGTATAACGTATAACGTATAACGTATAACGTATGACGTATAACGTATGTCGTATAACGTATAACGTATAACGTATAACGTATAACGTATAACGTATAACGTATAACGTATAACGTATAACGTATAACGTATAACGTATAACGTATAACGTACAACGTATAACGTATAACGTATATCCTATAACGCATAACGTATAACGTATAACGTATAACGTATAACGTACAACGTATAACGTATAACGTATAACGTATAACGTATATCCTATAACGCATAACGTATAACGTATAACGTATAACGTATAACGTATAACGTATAACGTATAACGTATAACGTATAACTTATAACGTATAACGTATAACGTATAACGTATAACGTATAACGTATAACGTATAACGTATAACGTATAACGTATAACGTATAACGTATAACGTATAACGTATAACGTATGGCGTATAACGTATAACGTATAATGTATAACGTCCAACGTATAACGTATAACGTATAACGTATAACGTATAACGTACAACGTTTAACGTATACCGTATAACGAATAACGTATAACGTATATCGCATGACGTATAACATATAACGTATAACGTATAACGTACAACGTACAACGTATAACGTATAACGTATAACGTATATCCTATAACGCATAACGTATAACGTATAACGTATAACGTATAACGTATAACGTATAACGAATAACGTATAACGTATAACGTATAACGTACAACGTTTAACGTATAACGTATAACGTATTACGTATAACGTATAACGTACAACGTATAACGTATAACGTATATCCTATAACGCATAACGTATAACGTATAACGTATAACGTATAACGTATAACGTATAACGTATATCCTATAACGCATAACGTATAACGTATAACGTATAACGTATAACGTATAACGTATAACGTATACCGTATAACGAATAACGTATAACGCATAACGTATAACGTACAACGTTTAACGTATAACGTATAACGTAGAACGTATAACGTATAACGTATAACGTATAACGTATAACGTATAACGTATAACGTATAACGTATAACGTATAACGTATAACGTACAACGTATAACGTATAACGTATAACGTATAACGTATAACGTATATCCTATAACGCATAACGTATAACGTATATCCTATAACGCATAACGTATAACGTATAACGTATAACGTATAACGTATAACGTATAACGTATAACGTATATCCTATAACGCATAACGTACAACGTTTAACTTATAACGTATAACGTATAACGTATAACGTATAACGTATAACGTATAACGTATAACGTATAACGTACAACGTATAACGTATAACGTATATCCTATAACGCATAACGTATAACGTATAACGTATAACGTATAACGTATAACGTATAACGTATAACGTATATCCTATAACGCATAACGTATAACGTATAACGTATAACGTATAACGTATAACGTATAACGTATACCGTATAACGAATAACGTATAACGCATAACGTATAACGTACAACGTTTAACGTATAACGTATAACGTAGAACGTATAACGTATAACGTATAACGTATAACGTATGACGTATAACGTATAACGTACAACGTTTAACGTATAACGTATAACGTATATCCTATAACGCATAACGTATAACGTATAACGTATAACGTATAACGTATAACGTATAACGTATAACGTATATCCTATAACGCATAACGTACAACGTTTAACGTATAACGTATACCGTATAACGAATAACGTATAACGTATATCGCATGACGTATAACATATAACGTATAACGTATAACGTACAACGTACAACGTATAACGTATAACGTATAACGTATATCCTATAACGCATAACGTATAACGTATAACGTATAACGTATAACGTATAACGTATAACGAATAACGTATAACGTATAACGTATAACGTACAACGTTTAACGTATAACGTATAACGTATAACGTATAACGTATAACGTATAACGTATAACGTATAACGTATAACGTACAACGTATAACGTATAACGTATATCCTATAACGCATAACGTATAACGTATAACGTATAACGTATAACGTATAACGTATAACGTATAACGTATAACGTATATCCTATAACGAATAACGTACAACGTTTAACGTATAACGTATAACGTATAACGTATAACGTATAACGTATAACGTATAACGTATAACGTATAACGTACAACGTATAACGTATAACGTATATCCTATAACGCATAACGTATAACGTATAACGTATAACGTATAACGTATAACGTATAACGTATAACGTATATCCTATAACGCATAACGTATAACGTATAACGTATAACGTATAACGTATAACGTATAACGTATACCGTATAACGAATAACGTATAACGCATAACGTATAACGTACAACGTTTAACGTATAACGTATAACGTAGAACGTATAACGTATAACGTATAACGTATAACGTATGACGTATAACGTATAACGTACAACGTTTAACGTATAACGTATAACGTATAACGTATAACGTATAACGTATATCGTACAACGTTCAACGTATAACGTATAATGTATAACGTATAACGTATAACGTATAACTTATAACGTATAACGTATAACGCATAACGTATAACGTACAACGTTTAACGTATAACGTATAACGTAGAACGTATAACGTATAACGTATAACGTATAACGTATAACGTATAACGTACAACGTATAACGTATAACGTATAACGTATAACGTATATCCTATAACGCATAACGTATAACGTATAACGTATAACGTATAACGTATAACGTATAACGTATAACGTATAACGTATAACTTATAACGTATAACGTATAACGTATAACGTATAACGTATAACGTATAACGTATAACGTATAACGTATAACGTATAACGTATAACGTATAACGTATAACGTATAACGTATAACGTATAACGTATAACGTATAACGTATAACGTACAACGTATAACGTATAACGTATAACGTATAACGTATATCCTATAACGCATAACGTATAACGTATAACGTATAACGTATAACGTATAACGTATAACGTATAACGTATAACGTATAACGTATAACGTATAACGTATAACGTATAACGTATAACGTACAACGTATAACGTATAACGTATAACGTATAACGTATATCCTATAACGCATAACGTATAACGTATAACGTACAACGTATAACGTATAACGTATAACGTATAACGTATATCCTATAACGCATAACGTATAACGTATAACGTATAACGTATAACGTATAACGTATAACGTATAACGTATAACGTATAACTTATAACGTATAACGTATAACGTATAACGTATAACGTATAACGTATAACGTATAACGTATAACGTATAACGTATAACGTATAACGTATAACGTATAACGTATAACGTATGGCGTATAACGTATAACGTATAATGTATAACGTCCAACGTATAACGTATAACGTATAACGTATAACGTATAACGTACAACGTTTAACGTATACCGTATAACGAATAACGTATAACGTATATCGCATGACGTATAACATATAACGTATAACGTATAACGTACAACGTACAACGTATAACGTATAACGTATAACGTATATCCTATAACGCATAACGTATAACGTATAACGTATAACGTATAACGTATAACGTATAACGAATAACGTATAACGTATAACGTATAACGTACAACGTTTAACGTATAACGTATAACGTATTACGTATAACGTATAACGTACAACGTATAACGTATAACGTATATCCTATAACGCATAACGTATAACGTATAACGTATAACGTATAACGTATAACGTATAACGTATAACGTATAACGTATAACGTATAACGTATGTCGTATAACGTATAACGTATAACGTATAACGTATAACGTATAACGTATAACGTATAATGTATAACGTATAACGTATAACGTATAACGTATAACGTATAACGTATAACGTATAACGTATAACGTATAACGTATAACGTATAACGTATAACGTATAACGTACAACGTATAACGTATAACGTATAACGTATAACGTATATCCTATAACGCATAACGTATAACGTATAACGTATAACGTATAACGTATAACGTATAACGTATAACGTATAACGTATAACTTATAACGTATAACGTATAACGTATAACGTATAACGTATAACGTATAACGTATAACGTATAACGTATAACGTATAACGTATAACGTATAACGTATAACGTATAACGTATGGCGTATAACGTATAACGTATAATGTATAACGTCCAACGTATAACGTATAACGTATAACGTATAACGTATAACGTACAACGTTTAACGTATACCGTATAACGAATAACGTATAACGTATATCGCATGACGTATAACATATAACGTATAACGTATAACGTACAACGTACAACGTATAACGTATAACGTATAACGTATATCCTATAACGCATAACGTATAACGTATAACGTATAACGTATAACGTATAACGTATAACGAATAACGTATAACGTATAACGTATAACGTACAACGTTTAACGTATAACGTATAACGTATTACGTATAACGTATAACGTACAACGTATAACGTATAACGTATATCCTATAACGCATAACGTATAACGTATAACGTATAACGTATAACGTATAACGTATAACGTATATCCTATAACGCATAACGTATAACGTATAACGTATAACGTATAACGTATAACGTATAACGTATACCGTATAACGAATAACGTATAACGCATAACGTATAACGTACAACGTTTAACGTATAACGTATAACGTAGAACGTATAACGTATAACGTATAACGTATAACGTATAACGTATAACGTATAACGTATAACGTATAACGTATAACGTATAACGTACAACGTATAACGTATAACGTATAACGTATAACGTATATCCTATAACGCATAACGTATAACGTATATCCTATAACGCATAACGTATAACGTATAACGTATAACGTATAACGTATAACGTATAACGTATAACGTATATCCTATAACGCATAACGTACAACGTTTAACTTATAACGTATAACGTATAACGTATAACGTATAACGTATAACGTATAACGTATAACGTATAACGTATAACGTACAACGTATAACGTATAACGTATATCCTATAACGCATAACGTATAACGTATAACGTATAACGTATAACGTATAACGTATAACGTATAACGTATATCCTATAACGCATAACGTATAACGTATAACGTATAACGTATAACGTATAACGTATAACGTATACCGTATAACGAATAACGTATAACGCATAACGTATAACGTACAACGTTTAACGTATAACGTATAACGTAGAACGTATAACGTATAACGTATAACGTATAACGTATGACGTATAACGTATAACGTACAACGTTTAACGTATAACGTATAACGTATATCCTATAACGCATAACGTATAACGTATAACGTATAACGTATAACGTATAACGTATAACGTATAACGTATATCCTATAACGCATAACGTACAACGTTTAACGTATAACGTATACCGTATAACGAATAACGTATAACGTATATCGCATGACGTATAACATATAACGTATAACGTATAACGTACAACGTACAACGTATAACGTATAACGTATAACGTATATCCTATAACGCATAACGTATAACGTATAACGTATAACGTATAACGTATAACGTATAACGAATAACGTATAACGTATAACGTATAACGTACAACGTTTAACGTATAACGTATAACGTATAACGTATAACGTATAACGTATAACGTATAACGTATAACGTATAACGTACAACGTATAACGTATAACGTATATCCTATAACGCATAACGTATAACGTATAACGTATAACGTATAACGTATAACGTATAACGTATAACGTATAACGTATAACGTATATCCTATAACGAATAACGTACAACGTTTAACGTATAACGTATAACGTATAACGTATAACGTATAACGTATAACGTATAACGTATAACGTATAACGTACAACGTATAACGTATAACGTATATCCTATAACGCATAACGTATAACGTATAACGTATAACGTATAACGTATAACGTATAACGTATAACGTATAACGTATATCCTATAACGCATAACGTATAACGTATAACGTATAACGTATAACGTATAACGTATAACGTATACCGTATAACGAATAACGTATAACGCATAACGTATAACGTACAACGTTTAACGTATAACGTATAACGTAGAACGTATAACGTATAACGTATAACGTATAACGTATGACGTATAACGTATAACGTACAACGTTTAACGTATAACGTATAACGTATAACGTATAACGTATAACGTATATCGTACAACGTTCAACGTATAACGTATAATGTATAACGTATAACGTATAACGTATAACGTATAAGGTATAACGTATAACGTATAACGTATAACGTATAACGTATAACGTATAACGTATAACGTATAACGTATAACGTTTAACGTATAACGTATAACGTATAACGTATAACGTATAACGTATAACGTATAACGTACAACGTATAACGTATAACGTATAACATATAACGTATAACGTATAACATATAACGTACAACGTATAACGTATAACGTATATCCTATAACGCATAACGTATAACGTATAACGTATAACGTATAACGTATAACGTATAACGTATAACGTATAACGTATAACGTATAACGTATAACGTATAACGTATAACGTATAACGTATAACGTATAACGTATAACGTATAACGTATAACGTATAACGTGTAACGAATAACGTATAACGTATATCGCATGACGTATAACATATAACGTATAACGTATAACGTACAACGTATAACGTATAATGTATATCCTATAACGCATAACGTATAACGTATAACGTATAACGTATAACGTATAACGTATAACGTATAACGTATAACGTATATCGTATAACGTATAACGTACAACGTTTAACGTATAACGTATAACGTATAACGTATAACGTATAACGTACAACGTATAACGTATAACGTATATCCTATAACGCATAACGTATAACGTATAACGTATAACGTATAACGTATAACGTATAACGTATAACGTATAACGTATAACGTATAACGTATAACGTATAACGTATAACGTATAACGTATAACGTATAACGTATAACGTATAACGTATAACGTATAACGTATAACGTATAACGTATAACGTATAACGTATAACGTATAACGTATAACGTATAACGTATAACGTATAACGTATAACGTCTAACGTATAACGTATAACGTATAACGTATAACGTATAACGTATAACGTATAACGTATAACGTATAGCGTGTAACGTATAACGTATAACGATTAACGTAAAACGTATGACGTATTACATATTACGTATAACGTATAACGTATAACGTATAACGTATAACGTATAACGTATAACGTATAACGTATAACGTATAACGTATAACGTATATCGTATAACGCATAACGTATAACGTATAACGTAGAACGTATAACGTCTAACGTATAACGTATAACGTATAACGTATAACGTATAACGTATAACGTATAACGTATAACGTATAACGTATAACGTATAACGTATAACGTATATTGTATAACGTATAACGTATACAGTATAACGTATAACGTATAACGTATAACGTACAACGTTTAACGTACAACGTATAACGTAGAACGTATAACGTATAACGTATAACGTATAACGTATGACGTATAACGTATAACGTATAACGTATAACGTATAACGTATACAGTATAACGTATAACGTATAACGTATAACGTATAACGTATAACGTATAACGTATAACGTATACAGTATAACGTATAACGTATAACGTGTAACATATAACGTATAACGTATAACGTATAACGTATAACGTATAACGTATAACGTATAACGTATAACGTATAACGTAGAACGTATAACGTACAACGTATAACGTATAACGTATAACGTATAACGTATGACGTATAACGTATAACGTATAACGTATAACGTATAACGTATACAGTATAACGTATAACGTATAACGTGTAACGTATAACGTATAACGTATAACGTATAACGTATAACGTATAACGTATAACGTATAACGTATAACGTCCAACGTATAACGTATAACGTATAACGTATAACGTATAACGTACAACGTTTAACGTATACCGTATAACGAATAACGTATAACGTATATCGCATGACGTATATCATATAACGTATAACGTATAACGTATAACGTACAACGTATAACGTATAACGTATATCGTATAACGTATAACGTACAACGTATAACGTATAACGTATATCCTATAACGCATAACGTATAACGTATAACGTATAACGTATAACGTATAACGAATAACGTATAACGTATAACGTGTAACGTATAACGTATAACGTATAACGTCTAACGTATAACGTATAACGTATAACGTGTAACATATAACGTATAACGTATAACGTATAACGTATAACGTATAACGTATAACGTATAACGTATAACGTATAACGTAGAACGTATAACGTACAACGTATAACGTATAACGTATAACGTATAACGTATGACGTATAACGTATAACGTATAACGTATGTCGTATAACGTATAACGTATAACGTATAACGTATAACGTATAACGTATAACGTATAATGTATAACGTATAACGTATAACGTATAACGTATAACGTATAACGTATAACGTATAACGTATAACGTATAACGTATAACGTATAACGTATAACGTATAACGTACAACGTATAACGTATAACGTATAACGTATAACGTATATCCTATAACGCATAACGTATAACGTATAACGTATAACGTATAACGTATAACGTATAACGTATAACGTATAACGTATAACGTATGTCGTATAACGTATAAGGTATAACGTATAACGTATAACGTATAACGTATAACGTATAACGTATAACGTATAACGTATAACGTACAACGTTTAACGTATAACGTATAACGTATAACGTATAACGTATAACGTATAACGTATAACGTACAACGTATAACGTATAACGTATAACGTATAACGTATAACGTACAACGCGTAACGTATAACGTATAACGTATAACGTATAACGTATAACGTATAACGTACAACGTATAACGTATAACGTATATCCTATAACACATAACGTATAACGTATAACGTATAACGTATAACGTATAACGTATCACGTATAACGTATAACGTATAGCGTCTAACGTATAACGTATAACGTACAACGTATAACGTATAACGTATAACTTATAACGTATAATGTATAACGTATAACGTATAACGTATAACGTATAACGTATAACGTATGACGTATAACGTATAACGTATAACGTATAACGTATAACGTATAACGTATAACGTATAACGTATAACGTATAACGTATAACGTATAACGTATAACGTATAACGTATAACGTATAACGTATAACGTATAGCGTGTAACGTATAACGTATAACGTACAACGTATAACGTATAACGTATATCCTATAACGCATAACGTATAACGTATAACGTATAACGTATAACGTATAACGTATAACGTATAACGTATAACGTATAACGTATAACGTATAACGTATGACGTATAACGTATAACGTATAACGTATAACGTATAACGTATAACGTATACAGTATAACGTATAACGTATAACGTGTAACGTATAACGTATAACGTATAACGTATAACGTACAACTTTTAACGTATAACGTATAACGTAGAACGTATAACGTACAACGTATAACGTATAACGTATATCCTATAACGCATAACGTATAACGTATAACGTATAACGTATAACGTATAACGTATAACGTATAACGTATAACGTATAACGTATAACGTATAACGTATGACGTATAACGTATAACGTATAACGTATAACGTATAACGTATAACGTATACAGTATAACGTATAACGTATAACGTACAACGTTTAACGTATACCGTATAACGAATAACGTATAACGTATATCGCATGACGTATAACATATAACGTATAACGTATAACGTACAACGTACAACGTATAACGTATAACGTATAACGTATATCCTATAACGCATAACGTATAACGTATAACGTATAACGTATAACGTATAACGTATAACGAATAACGTATAACGTATAACGTATAACGTACAACGTTTAACGTATAACGTATAACGTATTACGTATAACGTATAACGTACAACGTATAACGTATAACGTATATCCTATAACGCATAACGTATAACGTATAACGTATAACGTATAACGTATAACGTATAACGTATATCCTATAACGCATAACGTATAACGTATAACGTATAACGTATAACGTATAACGTATAACGTATACCGTATAACGAATAACGTATAACGCATAACGTATAACGTACAACGTTTAACGTATAACGTATAACGTAGAACGTATAACGTATAACGTATAACGTATAACGTATAACGTATAACGTATAACGTATAACGTATAACGTATAACGTATAACGTACAACGTATAACGTATAACGTATAACGTATAACGTATATCCTATAACGCATAACGTATAACGTATAACGTATAACGTATAACGTATAACGTATAACGTATACCGTATAACGAATAACGTATAACGCATAACGTATAACGTACAACGTTTAACGTATAACGTATAACGTAGAACGTATAACGTATAACGTATAACGTATAACGTATGACGTATAACGTATAACGTACAACGTTTAACGTATAACGTATAACGTATAACGTATAACGTATAACGTATATCGTACAACGTTCAACGTATAACGTATAATGTATAACGTATAACGTATAACGTATAACTTATAACGTATAACGTATAACGCATAACGTATAACGTACAACGTTTAACGTATAACGTATAACGTAGAACGTATAACGTATAACGTATAACGTATAACGTATAACGTATAACGTACAACGTATAACGTATAACGTATAACGTATAACGTATATCCTATAACGCATAACGTATAACGTATAACGTATAACGTATAACGTATAACGTATAACGTATAACGTATAACGTATAACTTATAACGTATAACGTATAACGTATAACGTATAACGTATAACGTATAACGTATAACGTATAACGTATAACGTATAACGTATAACGTATAACGTATAACGTATAACGTATAACGTATAACGTATAACGTATAACGTATAACGTACAACGTATAACGTATAACGTATAACGTATAACGTATATCCTATAACGCATAACGTATAACGTATAACGTATAACGTATAACGTATAACGTATAACGTATAACGTATAACGTATAACGTATAACGTATAACGTATAACGTATAACGTATAACGTACAACGTATAACGTATAACGTATAACGTATAACGTATATCCTATAACGCATAACGTATAACGTATAACGTACAACGTATAACGTATAACGTATAACGTATAACGTATATCCTATAACGCATAACGTATAACGTATAACGTATAACGTATAACGTATAACGTATAACGTATAACGTATAACGTATAACTTATAACGTATAACGTATAACGTATAACGTATAACGTATAACGTATAACGTATAACGTATAACGTATAACGTATAACGTATAACGTATAACGTATAACGTATAACGTATGGCGTATAACGTATAACGTATAATGTATAACGTCCAACGTATAACGTATAACGTATAACGTATAACGTATAACGTACAACGTTTAACGTATACCGTATAACGAATAACGTATAACGTATATCGCATGACGTATAACATATAACGTATAACGTATAACGTACAACGTACAACGTATAACGTATAACGTATAACGTATATCCTATAACGCATAACGTATAACGTATAACGTATAACGTATAACGTATAACGTATAACGAATAACGTATAACGTATAACGTATAACGTACAACGTTTAACGTATAACGTATAACGTATTACGTATAACGTATAACGTACAACGTATAACGTATAACGTATATCCTATAACGCATAACGTATAACGTATAACGTATAACGTATAACGTATAACGTATAACGTATAACGTATAACGTATAACGTATAACGTATGTCGTATAACGTATAACGTATAACGTATAACGTATAACGTATAACGTATAACGTATAATGTATAACGTATAACGTATAACGTATAACGTATAACGTATAACGTATAACGTATAACGTATAACGTATAACGTATAACGTATAACGTATAACGTATAACGTACAACGTATAACGTATAACGTATAACGTATAACGTATATCCTATAACGCATAACGTATAACGTATAACGTATAACGTATAACGTATAACGTATAACGTATAACGTATAACGTATAACTTATAACGTATAACGTATAACGTATAACGTATAACGTATAACGTATAACGTATAACGTATAACGTATAACGTATAACGTATAACGTATAACGTATAACGTATAACGTATGGCGTATAACGTATAACGTATAATGTATAACGTCCAACGTATAACGTATAACGTATAACGTATAACGTATAACGTACAACGTTTAACGTATACCGTATAACGAATAACGTATAACGTATATCGCATGACGTATAACATATAACGTATAACGTATAACGTACAACGTACAACGTATAACGTATAACGTATAACGTATATCCTATAACGCATAACGTATAACGTATAACGTATAACGTATAACGTATAACGTATAACGAATAACGTATAACGTATAACGTATAACGTACAACGTTTAACGTATAACGTATAACGTATTACGTATAACGTATAACGTACAACGTATAACGTATAACGTATATCCTATAACGCATAACGTATAACGTATAACGTATAACGTATAACGTATAACGTATAACGTATATCCTATAACGCATAACGTATAACGTATAACGTATAACGTATAACGTATAACGTATAACGTATACCGTATAACGAATAACGTATAACGCATAACGTATAACGTACAACGTTTAACGTATAACGTATAACGTAGAACGTATAACGTATAACGTATAACGTATAACGTATAACGTATAACGTATAACGTATAACGTATAACGTATAACGTATAACGTACAACGTATAACGTATAACGTATAACGTATAACGTATATCCTATAACGCATAACGTATAACGTATATCCTATAACGCATAACGTATAACGTATAACGTATAACGTATAACGTATAACGTATAACGTATAACGTATATCCTATAACGCATAACGTACAACGTTTAACTTATAACGTATAACGTATAACGTATAACGTATAACGTATAACGTATAACGTATAACGTATAACGTATAACGTACAACGTATAACGTATAACGTATATCCTATAACGCATAACGTATAACGTATAACGTATAACGTATAACGTATAACGTATAACGTATAACGTATATCCTATAACGCATAACGTATAACGTATAACGTATAACGTATAACGTATAACGTATAACGTATACCGTATAACGAATAACGTATAACGCATAACGTATAACGTACAACGTTTAACGTATAACGTATAACGTAGAACGTATAACGTATAACGTATAACGTATAACGTATGACGTATAACGTATAACGTACAACGTTTAACGTATAACGTATAACGTATATCCTATAACGCATAACGTATAACGTATAACGTATAACGTATAACGTATAACGTATAACGTATAACGTATATCCTATAACGCATAACGTACAACGTTTAACGTATAACGTATACCGTATAACGAATAACGTATAACGTATATCGCATGACGTATAACATATAACGTATAACGTATAACGTACAACGTACAACGTATAACGTATAACGTATAACGTATATCCTATAACGCATAACGTATAACGTATAACGTATAACGTATAACGTATAACGTATAACGAATAACGTATAACGTATAACGTATAACGTACAACGTTTAACGTATAACGTATAACGTATAACGTATAACGTATAACGTATAACGTATAACGTATAACGTATAACGTACAACGTATAACGTATAACGTATATCCTATAACGCATAACGTATAACGTATAACGTATAACGTATAACGTATAACGTATAACGTATAACGTATAACGTATAACGTATATCCTATAACGAATAACGTACAACGTTTAACGTATAACGTATAACGTATAACGTATAACGTATAACGTATAACGTATAACGTATAACGTATAACGTACAACGTATAACGTATAACGTATATCCTATAACGCATAACGTATAACGTATAACGTATAACGTATAACGTATAACGTATAACGTATAACGTATAACGTATATCCTATAACGCATAACGTATAACGTATAACGTATAACGTATAACGTATAACGTATAACGTATACCGTATAACGAATAACGTATAACGCATAACGTATAACGTACAACGTTTAACGTATAACGTATAACGTAGAACGTATAACGTATAACGTATAACGTATAACGTATGACGTATAACGTATAACGTACAACGTTTAACGTATAACGTATAACGTATAACGTATAACGTATAACGTATATCGTACAACGTTCAACGTATAACGTATAATGTATAACGTATAACGTATAACGTATAACGTATAAGGTATAACGTATAACGTATAACGTATAACGTATAACGTATAACGTATAACGTATAACGTATAACGTATAACGTTTAACGTATAACGTATAACGTATAACGTATAACGTATAACGTATAACGTATAACGTACAACGTATAACGTATAACGTATAACATATAACGTATAACGTATAACATATAACGTACAACGTATAACGTATAACGTATATCCTATAACGCATAACGTATAACGTATAACGTATAACGTATAACGTATAACGTATAACGTATAACGTATAACGTATAACGTATAACGTATAACGTATAACGTATAACGTATAACGTATAACGTATAACGTATAACGTATAACGTATAACGTATAACGTGTAACGAATAACGTATAACGTATATCGCATGACGTATAACATATAACGTATAACGTATAACGTACAACGTATAACGTATAATGTATATCCTATAACGCATAACGTATAACGTATAACGTATAACGTATAACGTATAACGTATAACGTATAACGTATAACGTATATCGTATAACGTATAACGTACAACGTTTAACGTATAACGTATAACGTATAACGTATAACGTATAACGTACAACGTATAACGTATAACGTATATCCTATAACGCATAACGTATAACGTATAACGTATAACGTATAACGTATAACGTATAACGTATAACGTATAACGTATAACGTATAACGTATAACGTATAACGTATAACGTATAACGTATAACGTATAACGTATAACGTATAACGTATAACGTATAACGTATAACGTATAACGTATAACGTATAACGTATAACGTATAACGTATAACGTATAACGTATAACGTATAACGTATAACGTCTAACGTATAACGTATAACGTATAACGTATAACGTATAACGTATAACGTATAACGTATAACGTATAGCGTGTAACGTATAACGTATAACGATTAACGTAAAACGTATGACGTATTACATATTACGTATAACGTATAACGTATAACGTATAACGTATAACGTATAACGTATAACGTATAACGTATAACGTATAACGTATAACGTATATCGTATAACGCATAACGTATAACGTATAACGTAGAACGTATAACGTCTAACGTATAACGTATAACGTATAACGTATAACGTATAACGTATAACGTATAACGTATAACGTATAACGTATAACGTATAACGTATAACGTATATTGTATAACGTATAACGTATACAGTATAACGTATAACGTATAACGTATAACGTACAACGTTTAACGTACAACGTATAACGTAGAACGTATAACGTATAACGTATAACGTATAACGTATGACGTATAACGTATAACGTATAACGTATAACGTATAACGTATACAGTATAACGTATAACGTATAACGTATAACGTATAACGTATAACGTATAACGTATAACGTATACAGTATAACGTATAACGTATAACGTGTAACATATAACGTATAACGTATAACGTATAACGTATAACGTATAACGTATAACGTATAACGTATAACGTATAACGTAGAACGTATAACGTACAACGTATAACGTATAACGTATAACGTATAACGTATGACGTATAACGTATAACGTATAACGTATAACGTATAACGTATACAGTATAACGTATAACGTATAACGTGTAACGTATAACGTATAACGTATAACGTATAACGTATAACGTATAACGTATAACGTATAACGTATAACGTCCAACGTATAACGTATAACGTATAACGTATAACGTATAACGTACAACGTTTAACGTATACCGTATAACGAATAACGTATAACGTATATCGCATGACGTATATCATATAACGTATAACGTATAACGTATAACGTACAACGTATAACGTATAACGTATATCGTATAACGTATAACGTACAACGTATAACGTATAACGTATATCCTATAACGCATAACGTATAACGTATAACGTATAACGTATAACGTATAACGAATAACGTATAACGTATAACGTGTAACGTATAACGTATAACGTATAACGTCTAACGTATAACGTATAACGTATAACGTGTAACATATAACGTATAACGTATAACGTATAACGTATAACGTATAACGTATAACGTATAACGTATAACGTATAACGTAGAACGTATAACGTACAACGTATAACGTATAACGTATAACGTATAACGTATGACGTATAACGTATAACGTATAACGTATGTCGTATAACGTATAACGTATAACGTATAACGTATAACGTATAACGTATAACGTATAATGTATAACGTATAACGTATAACGTATAACGTATAACGTATAACGTATAACGTATAACGTATAACGTATAACGTATAACGTATAACGTATAACGTATAACGTACAACGTATAACGTATAACGTATAACGTATAACGTATATCCTATAACGCATAACGTATAACGTATAACGTATAACGTATAACGTATAACGTATAACGTATAACGTATAACGTATAACGTATGTCGTATAACGTATAAGGTATAACGTATAACGTATAACGTATAACGTATAACGTATAACGTATAACGTATAACGTATAACGTACAACGTTTAACGTATAACGTATAACGTATAACGTATAACGTATAACGTATAACGTATAACGTACAACGTATAACGTATAACGTATAACGTATAACGTATAACGTACAACGCGTAACGTATAACGTATAACGTATAACGTATAACGTATAACGTATAACGTACAACGTATAACGTATAACGTATATCCTATAACACATAACGTATAACGTATAACGTATAACGTATAACGTATAACGTATCACGTATAACGTATAACGTATAGCGTCTAACGTATAACGTATAACGTACAACGTATAACGTATAACGTATAACTTATAACGTATAATGTATAACGTATAACGTATAACGTATAACGTATAACGTATAACGTATGACGTATAACGTATAACGTATAACGTATAACGTATAACGTATAACGTATAACGTATAACGTATAACGTATAACGTATAACGTATAACGTATAACGTATAACGTATAACGTATAACGTATAACGTATAGCGTGTAACGTATAACGTATAACGTACAACGTATAACGTATAACGTATATCCTATAACGCATAACGTATAACGTATAACGTATAACGTATAACGTATAACGTATAACGTATAACGTATAACGTATAACGTATAACGTATAACGTATGACGTATAACGTATAACGTATAACGTATAACGTATAACGTATAACGTATACAGTATAACGTATAACGTATAACGTGTAACGTATAACGTATAACGTATAACGTATAACGTACAACTTTTAACGTATAACGTATAACGTAGAACGTATAACGTATAACGTGTAACGTATAACGTATAACGTATAACGTATAACGTATAACGTATAACGTATTACGTATAACGTATAACGTAGAATGTATAACGTACAACGTATAACATATAACGTACAACGTATAACGTATAACGTATAACGTATAACGTATAAC